>NC_077224.1:48895690-49111772 GCF_024763615.1 Phlebotomus papatasi
GAAACGTCGGCCAATAAAAACATAAAGAAGAACAAGAAAGTTTTTAGACCGAAATTCCAAAATCTGACTCATATTAAGAGATGCGTTTTCTAAATTTCCCAAAATAGATAAATATATTAATCTCAAATTTATGATTACTATCTTAAATTTGTGGTGACTAAATTAGCAAATTTGATAAGTAAAAAAAAACTAACTTGCAAAGAGAAAATAAAAATAGTTTCAAGGGAAAAGTGGGACACCCACTTATGAAGCTAAATTACAGTGCCGGCCATAAGTTTCTTGATTATGTTCGAGAAACCAGGTGGAAAAAATGATAAAAAATATTTTAAAATTAAAACATATTATAAAGGTTAATCTGCAACCTTTTAGCCGGATTGGACTCACTTGTCTATTAAATCCAAGGATTCACCCAACCATTCTTAAAACTTTTCTTAATTTGTGATTGATTTTTGTAATATTTGGGGCCTATGCTGCTTCAGTAACCAACTGATCCTGAATTTTTGGAGCTGATATTATAAGGTCACTATCAGAGATACTTATAATGTGATTATCAATCCTCTGAGTCGAAACCCTGGGTCTGCCATTAGCGTTTTCCAAATTTACTCTTGTGTCATTACCATAAATTTTGATGATTTACCATAAAATTAAACAATTGACGACGAAGATTCCTTTCGGCAGTATCTCTGAATAATTATCTGGCTGTTAACTTCTTCTAACTTACCATTTCAACCTAAATTATAAAGCACAAAGAAATGCATTATTTTGTTATTATTTATCATCACTTTCATAATGTATAAATTGACCATTACAAACTTTAGAAATATGCAAACCCACCATTTGTCTCTCAACTGACATAGCTTCAAAATATAATTGGTTGAGAAGAAGTTATTTGTACGAATTTAACCATTTTGAGTAAGTTTTATAAATGTGTCAAGAAACTTTTGGAAAAATGATCAACTTTGGGAAAAGAATTATTTTAGATATGAAATAAAATTAATTAAGATTTTTTGAAATAGATAAATAACATCTATGGATTACAAGCAACTCATTCGCAAAAAGAAAAATTCTAGAATGTTTCTTCTTCTATCATTTTTCCACCTGGTTCCTCGAAAATAGATTTGTCAAGAAACTTATGGCCAATACTACACATTATGGTAATTCTCAATTCCTTTTAAAACTAGAAGAAAAGAGTCCAATTTCAAAGGGGTACCTCATTTCAAAGCTGTCTCACTTACCTTAACTTTTTAGTTGCCAATAACATTATGTTCCCAATTTACCTTTTTTTTCATTTTAGTTCACAATTTTTTCGAAATGATTGCCCAATCCGTCGTAGACTTAAAATTTTGTCTTCCGGAATGCAGGAAATTTATATAAAATTACAATTATGGACAAATCGTTAAATGTAATTGACTTCCCTAGTATAGGCTTCAGACCTAAGATTTGGCCATATGGCTTAACTGCTCGAATTTCTTATCAATCGCGATTTTTTTTTTGGAAAATTCATCTTAGGATTGGATTATTAAAGCTAAACGACTTATTAATTTCTCAAAATGCAATAAAATTGCTCTTTACTTAAGATTTTGGGATCTTCGGGAACTACCCAAGCAGCACAAAATAAATTAACCAGAAATTATTGTTATGCCAACGTTAAAAAACGGTTATTTCAACCAAATAATGAAAACGTTATCTAACAGTTAAATTGCCAAGATGTGCTGCTTGGGTAGGCTAAACCTCTAGTCTGAAGAGCATTAAACATTATTGAATTGAAATTTTCGTTTGAGAAATTATGATAACAGTACGATTCCACTAGAGTTGACGCATTTGATTCTTAACCGCGATATTCTAACACTGAGAAAAAAAAGAGGGTGCGATTAACATTTTTTCCTCATAACATTAACACTTTTTAGGTGTAAATATATATCAACATTTTTTAATGTTAATTATACACCTTTTTAAGGGTAAAACAGGTAAAATTAACATGAAAAAAGGATAACTTTAACCCCTAATACACCTAAAAAGGGTATTATTTACACCGATTTCGGATCAATACTGCAGGGTAAAATTAACATTTTCGGAATGTTATTTTAACTTTTTCGGATTTCTCTCAGTGAAGTTGTTATTAGTAGTTTAGTTACTATTTTATTATGTAAAATTTGTCTCACATTCTTCAGAAAAGTAATTTAAACGTTTGACATAAAATCTGGAATTTTACATATATTTTCACATTATTTAAAATTTTTATCGGTTGAAATCGTACACTGAGAAAAAAAAGAGGGTTCGATTAACTTTTTTCCCTCATAACTTTAACACTTTTTAGGTGTAAAAATATATCAACATTTTTTAATGTTAATTTTACACCTCTTAAATGGTAAAATTAACCTGAACCAGGGTAACTTTAACCCCAATACACTTAAAAAGGGTAATATTTACACCGATTTTGGATCAATACTGTAGGGTAAAATTAACATTTCCGGAATGTTATTTTAAGTTTTTCGGATTTCTCTCACTCAGTGTACAGTATATGGTATTTTTCAATAGCAAAAATTTTAGTAGTTGTACTTTATAAAATTTTGCTGGTGAACTGAAAAAAGTTTTGAGAAAGAGAATGTTATATTTAGAAATAATAAATTTATATATCATTAGGAATGTGTTTTTCTTTCTATTTTTGTTTGAATATTATAGTGCGTGAAAGGATCACATCTTCCATAAGCATATTTAGGTTTACTGCTAAATTTTACAACGATAGAAAGAAACTATAACATGCGCCCTTAAGGAATAAGGAATAAGGGAAGGTTGTATAAAATTATCATATAACTCAAAGCCTGAAAAAGGTCGAATTGGGATAATACAGACCCACATATAATTACTTATCCCGGATTTGTTTCAGAAAATCATTTTTTCGCCGTTATCGAAAAAGAATGTTGAGAATAGATAAACTTTTCTGACAATTTTTGCCTAATGTATTCAAAAGCTATCATGAAAGGTTTTATCGGAGTAATTCAATTTTAAAACATTTTGTGTTTTATTACGCTAAATTGATGTTTGAAGAACCCATTATGCTTGTGTTCATTTTGGGAGTGTTTTTTTACGTTCCACCATAAATTGACTTCATTAAGGTTTGTGCTTTATAACATTATATTTTATGATTTTTAGGGGATATGTTTTAATGAAAGTATATAGTGATTTTTTTTTGGTTGCGTGTACTGGTTCATAGACAAAAGTCTGAAAATATTTTTCTAAAATAATTATTTTATTTTAAAGTTTTGGTAACATTGCCTTCGGGTTTAATTAATTTTAAAATAAGATGATATAAGAAGAGAGATAACATGCTTAATTATTTTCAATTTTTTTTTTTATCTCGACCTAGAAACTTTACTGTGTGAAACTCTACTTCTTCATCCTTCTCTCCATCCCTTCCATAAAGTTAATTGAAGTTGCAGTTTCCTTAACAAGATGTCAGATTCTGCCTGAGGGAGTGATTTATGGAACGATGTACTAAGTCTCAAAATGTGCAACCCACTCGAATGTTTTTTTTATTTAAATGCCATAAGGAATTTTGAGATCTATTGTGTTGTGCACGTTTTCGAACTACGTCAAATTGCCCCTTCTGCAGCTCTATCAAACCCTAATTAGGGGCGTGATACTCGTATCAACAGAGGGAGTTTTTTTTCTGCAATTTACAGATGCACCCTCTGCATGTGACATATCTCTTTGATTTTCTCACTTGTTTCTGTTTCTGTCACTAGGATCCCAAAATTAAAGGTAGGGGAAAAGAAGATGAAATATGGTTCAAAATTAGGGATGGTCGTGTCGGTTCTGACCGAAAGAAATTCACATTTGAAAAAGAGTTTGCCAACTCAGTGAATTTAATATATGCATAGAATCCTTATCAACGTTTGATCCTGGTAATATATCATTCACCCTCTCCCTGGTTTTAAAGCGGGGCTTAAAGCCTTTACATGTAAAAAGAGCAATTCATGGACCCCATATGAAATTTATATTACGAATCACTGAACCACCAACATCCGTAGGGTGATTTTTACACAGAAATTATTGTCTCCTAGTTTCTGCAGATTTTTCATGATGTTATTCTACCATTTATTTTCCGTTACCAATATTCCGATGATGGGGTGTCAAATATTCATGAAAATAGTAAAAACATAGAGTTATTCGCTCTGTACGGAGCTTACTTTCTATATTAATAACATGCTCTTGTTTGTTGTACACTTTTACCATATGATCATAATTTGCATAGAAGTAAACAAAATAGAAAGCTTTTGATATGGAAATTCTAGCACTTTGTAAAATTCCGTATAGATCCTACTCCTCTAAACAATGCTGTACAAAATAGTAAATATTTTGGAATAGTAGAGTAAATGTTGAATAATTTTTCCCAAATAAAAATTATCTGTGCTTTTAACTTAGCGCCATATGGAGTGATTGGAAGAGAACATGAGTGTTTACACAAAAAAAAGCTCTGTGGGAAGCATTTTATTGGATTTTCACATGTATGACTTTCCATTGCCAACGCCTAATTCAGATGCGTTTAAACAATAAAATTATGCACAACACCGATTAACTTTTATTTTGTGTACTTGATTTTGACATTTCAAGGATTGTGAATGAAATATGATTTTGTCGTCTCTCTCATTATCTCATACAGTTTCGAAAACGTGTTTACGAACCAAAATATTAGCTATATTTTATGCATCACGAACGCTCACAGCTGGAGTTTTCTTAAAAGAAAAGCCATACGAAAATCGGTTTCGAAAAACGAAGAAAATATATTTTTACTTCACATATTGTCCGCATGGTGGCTGTAGTATTTGCTGCTCGAATTCTGAAGTGTCTCAAGCAACCCTATGGTAAGTTGTCTTTTTCGGTCTTCAGACCTACATAAAATTTAAACGATAGGGGAAAGTGGGGCACCTATGAAATTGGAATTTTTCTCCTACGTTTAAGTGGAACTGAGCCATATCATAATGCAATTTAGCTCCTAAAACTGTTTGTGCACCTACATCACGATAAGCAGGCTCAATTTTATTTAAAAAAAGGTGAAGAATCCCAATTTCAAAGATGCCCGACTTTCAAAGATGCCCCACTTCCCCCTAAGAGAGATTTCAACTTACGGTCTTCGATGACCTTTCTAAAATAACATAATCTCGAAGCTAATCTCTTTATTTCTTCCCTTGTCTCCCATTTTGCGTTCCCTGTCGCCCTAAAATACGTCAGAAATGAGATTTTTCGAACTTCTGCTCAAAATTGGCCTAGACGATTTCATTCATTTTTGGATAAGTTTTGATGGTAGTCTAGCTGTACATGTCGACGTCGACACTTTTATATGGAACTCTTTGAAGCCAGCTCATGGACTCATCCCACAGCGGCGTATATTTATCCGTCCACAGGGTCCAGCATCGTACAAGAGGAGTCCAGTAAGCGAATTCTGTATTATTATCAAGGTCGTAGCTAGAGTCGAATTTAAGGTAGGGCATCAGTAATTAAAGGCAGGGTATTAATCAAAATTGTTGATTGATATATTTTGGTTAGTCTATTTCCGTCCTCTTCACGTGAATGTAAATGAATGAGGTAAAACAAAAAAAGTTATTCAAAAAGTCAAATTAAAAATAAATATATTATTCTAATTCTTCGATACATATACTTAAGGGGTTATGTGGGTCAAAATTGACAAAAAAAACAGCAGATTTTGTTCTAATTTCTTTTCAAAATAATAAAAAATATAATTAATTCAAGCTCTTAGGCATATAAAAATACAACATTCAAACTATATTTTCTGAAATTTTCATTTAAAAATGTATTCTGTGGAACTTGATTTTTTGGAAACATTTTTGAAAAAAAAAACTTTTCGATGGACAAGATTTGTCGGAATTGGTTCATCTGGAATCCAAAACCAAATATTGCCTGTTACCTGGAGAGTTAAACTAGTCTTTGAACAAAGACATTAAAAAAAAAATGAAATTTGAATACCAGTTTTGACATGTTTTACACTATGTTTCGTCTTGTAGAATCTGGAATACGTTTTGATCAAGTGAACATAAAATCTTTCGTTAGTTTAACTTATCAACTAACAGGAAATATTTGATTTTTAGACTTTAGGTGGGCCAATTCCGAGAAAACCTCTTCACCGAAAAGCATGTTTTTTTTTCAAAAAAATCCCCAAAAATAAGGTTACAATGACTAAATTTTTAAAAGTTTTAAATAAAAAAATTAGAAAATATAGGTCATGTTAATGTTGTACTATTATATTTATAAAAGCTTAAATTAATTCTTTTTTTAAATGCTGAAAACAATTGAGAAATTATTATATTTTACCAGTCTTCTTGATACACGTAATAAAAAACGTAACGTAACGTTTAACGTAAAATACATTACGTTAAGCTTAGCTTCCTTTAGAAATATGCGAAAAAATTGAATATCAAATCAATGTAGCCTCACTGCTCAAAGTAGCCCCACCTCACCCTAACCAAAAATGACTTTTTCATTATTTTTATTCGTTTACTGTGAAGTTAAATAAGTGTCGAAACAGTGATACTTTCAAAGGATCCTCGATGATCCTTTCATTTTTACCAGTACTATTTACTTAGCCTATGTCGGTTCAATTCAAAAGTTTTATAAAGTTCTGAAGAAATTGTTTTTCCTTTCCATGTGCTCATGAGCAATTAGAGTGGATCGAGTTCCCGGTTCCTTGAAAGACATATGGGTTCACCGGGTTACCTGGAAAAATATACACTACTGGTATAAATAAAAGGATCAAATTTGCATCAATTTGATCCTTTTATTTTTACCAGTGTATGGGTTCCCCGTGAGATCCTTGAAAAGTGTGTGGGTTCCTCAAGTTCCTTGTGGGTTTTTTGACCTGGCCAGATTGGCTAGAATTCTCCAAAATGAGTTACAGCTTGGCTCCTTCCATCCAATTAGAGGATAAAGAGCCAAATCTGTGAATTATCAGATACGAAGATCTATAGGGCAGAAGCATGACCTTAGTAGAGCAGCCAACTCAAGTTGATCTTTCATTTTATAAATTAAGCAGTGTTAATATTTAGTCGATGATTCATTTTATTTCTTCATTTCATTTTCATGAAATCATTACTTGTTTGGGTTTTTCAAATTCGAAAGCTAAATAAATATAACACACTGGAAAGTGTATTTCTCAACTTAAGTGGTGCAATATTAGTTTTCTTTGATATTTTTGCAATTCCAAACGTTCCAAACACTCTCATTAAGTTCGAACTGGTTAAGAAAACTATTTCACATTACGTTTTTTAAACTTAATTAATAATGTCGATAATCTTTATTGTGTAATACTTTAGAAATCAATTCGAACTTGTTGTAACCCAAAAGAATTGTCTCAAAGCGGGGAAACCACAAGATCACCAACTCGCTAATTTGTATAAAAACATTTGAAGGTTATTTAAAAAAATATTTCATTTAGGACAATTAAATTATTATAAAATCAAAAATATGGCGAAATATAGGGGAAAGCGCCCTACCTTCGGACGACTCAAGGTTCGGATAACTCAATTTCTTCTATGTTCCTAATGGATTTAACCCATGGTTCTTTTCTAGAAGTTTGAGGCATTTGACTATCTATTAAAATATATAATTTTATAATGCATGAAATTCATTAAAAACGTATTGAAAAAATGAATTTTTCGAAGCTTAAGCCGTCCGAAGTAAACGAGTTTTCCCCTAAGAAAATTAAAGGACACAAATTAGACCGAAATCCCACTTTTGATTCATGAGCAATTTATATAATTTCCTTCATTATTAATTTGTTTGTAGGAACGGTAAGAGATATTCGATTTTCGGTTTTTGGTGATCCTCCATTAATGAACATAATTTCCAGTTTGTCCTCATTTTTGTGCATCAAAACAATGTTTTTTCAGTGAAAAATATATTTGGTAAGAAATTAGTAAATTTACGAAATTTACTAAGTAAAAAAATCCGTTTTGTTAAGCAAAATATGGAAATGGTTTACAACTTCTTAATTTTTCAAGAAAAACCTATTCGAAAATACAGTGCCCGCCTTCTAATCCCGATCGGCGTAATTCAGACGAGTTATCGACGGTTACATTTAACATAATTTTGAGGTCATGTACGAATATGTGCTCAGCAATGAAAATGAATTATCCTTCCTGTAATGTTTTTGTTTAATAAATGAAGTATAATAATAGCATTGAATTCTGTAATTATGTCTTTTTAATCTCCTTTAAAACTTGTATTCTAAGTCTTCAAAAAAAACTTGTATTATATTTTTAAGACGTTGAACAACTTCAAAAAATCCATCCGGATAACGAGGAGGACATCTGTCATATTGTCACCCAATCATCGGAATAACGAATCAGGCAATGTATACCTGAATCCTAAAGTTCAAGTGAACTCGCCGCTTTAGTGCTGATTTCAAATTTCGATATTCATCTTGAGTAAGCGTTTGCTTGCGAAACGTGAATTTGCGAAACTTCTGGAAGGCGGAATCTTTGAATTGCAATTTATTTAAAATAAATGTTCTTTTCATGAACTTGTGCTCACTTTTGTATAACTCATCGGTTTAAACCGATTAAACGTTTGAGCTTTCAACCGGTTTTTAGGTAAATTCTCTCTGATATATTTTCGAATCGGTATAGAAAAAACCTCAACCAGAGAGAACTCTCAAATCGGAAAGGTTATTACTGAACAAGAGAATTGGGTACTAAGACCTTATTTAAGACATTTATGGGACGTAATAGAAACATAACCTCAAAATGTCATCAAATGTGTGTTTTTATTCGCATTTTTCAGTATTAGTTAAAAATTGATATACATAGAAAAACCATTTAAATCTGCGAAGTTTAATATGACAAACTGCTTAATTTAGGACTTTAACAAAGGCCTTAGTTAAGTACTTAGTGTTAAGGCTGAAGAATGTCGTTTTATTTTCATTATTCACCATAAGAGATGACGTTTGTCTCATATCTGGATGTTTCACAACATAATATGTTACCTAGATCGTGAGTTAGAGCTTTCTATAAAGCTGGGACGCTTTAGCACTGTTTTATTTCACATTATTTCTCTCTGATATCTTCTCTCCCAAGAAAACGATGTTGTATGTCACCATTAGGATGTAAAAAATTGTCTATTAAACTTAACTTGAAATGCACACTAAGGACATCTAAAAATAGAAGAAAACTGTAAATTACAATAATAACATTTTGATTAAAAATATGTGAAGTCATCTGAGAATTCGTGAAAGAAATAAAAACCGTTTGTCATGCTTCAAATTCATCTAATTAATTATTTGGGATATATATTTATGTATGTTCTCTGATATTAAAGAAAAACTAATTTACTACATTATATTTTAGAATTATATTTTTTTTATTTATTAATTTTTATTCATAGATAAATCAATATCTTAATATCATAAAAAAACTTTAACATTTTCTTTGAATATAAAAATAATTTATAAGTCAAATTTAACCTTTAAAAGTTATTTCCCACATCAAGGCAATAATACAAGGTGATTGACACAGATTTTCTCCTAAAAATGTCGTTGAAAGAAAATTTGTTTCACTCTTTTTGAAATGGAATTTCAATGTAAATTTTGGTTCAAACATAGATGACATTACCACATGGTTTGTGTTTCAGATAAGCCAATGACGGCCCCTGGAGTTCTATAGATAAACTAATGTAAAGTTTATGTGATTTGACATTCCTCTTCCGATGCATTTCATAATATCAAAGGGAGTAATGTGATTATTTTTGTGTGAAAATGTTCGGAAATATTAGAAAAAAGTTAAATTCTGTGATTCAAGAAGGCCTCAGTATATCCGAGAACATTTCCAGCCACTACATCAAGCCGTCAAGTCCAAAGAGTCCACAATCACCTCGAAGTCCAGGATCTGTAGGAACTCCTGCAACTCCTACAAATCCAGCAGCATCAGTGCCTCCCTTTATTAATCTTTATGCCGGATGTGATCTCCTGGCTATCAATGAACGTCAGTGGACTGAGATACGAGACCTCAATGAGCAAAATGCCAAGAAAGCAGAAGAGATTGATGCCAGCATCCTGGAAATCCGGGACAGAACTGAACGGACTCTGACCACAATTCAGGATGTTAATGTGACTCTGGCTGCACTTCCAGTAGTTGTCACGGCTCTTAATAACTGTGTAGATGTTATTAAGGATGTTGGTGCCAAATGTGAGACGCTGGAGAAAAAGATGATGGAATTGGAGGATCTCTTGGAAGTCCTGGAGCTTCAGGAGAAGCAGCTGGACCATCGATTTGAGATGGCAATGTATAAAGAGAAGAAATTGGGTGAGAATTCTGCTCAATTTAAAATTGCATTTTTAAAAATTTAGGATGAAGTGCCCATGCTTCGTAATACAATCCCAATTTTAGGAATGATCACGCGACAACCCACCGGATGATTGAAGGTTTTGTGTTGTGTCCATCCGAGATTCTTTGTGAAAACACTAAAAGCCTCCCACCAAACACAAAAATCCCCAAACCCAAAAATCACTGACACACTTGACCACTGACCGTGGTGTTACATATAAGATTAATATTAATATTAAAAAAAGCCGGAGAGAGAGATAGTATGCAAAATTTCAAATAGAATATCACGTATGCAAGAAAGAGTACACTCTAGTGGAGTAGTAATACGATGAGTAAGATATTACTGTTTTTTATTAATTGTTTTCTGAATCGTATTAAAGGCAATTCGAGCAATTTTCCATGCGTGCCAACTGTGATTCGGTCAGTTTTCGAACGATTGTATTGCTGCCAACCTTGTACGCAGAGGGGAAATGTAACAGAGAGGCAAGATAAAACAATTGCTATCTTTTTTTGGCATTCTCGCACTTCAGAAAGTATTAATCTTAATATTAATCTTATATGTGATATGGTCATGAAAATGTGACACCACGGTCAAAAGATCGCCCAAAATAGCTTAGGAGTAATACAATTGAATTTCGGATAAAATTTATCGACTATGAACCGGTTACCGGTTCAGAACTGATTAGAACCTGATCAGTTTTATCGGAAATTCCAAGACCTTTCCAACTAGCCCGAACATGACCCCATTTGGTTGATAAATGTGCTCTCTAAAGCCTTTTTAACCCATGACCTTGAAAAACCGTTATTAGGAATGATTCAACGGAATTTTCGAATAAGAACGAAACCGTTTAAGAATCGGTCAAGAGTTGAACTTTGGACAAAGGAAATACGGATTTTGACCTGGACTTATCCTCCTTTATTACTACAGAAACGACATTTCGTAACCTGAGACCTGAGGAAGGAGCCATAAAGTTCCGTTCCGAAACGTCGTTTATGTAGTAATAAAGGAGGATAAGTCCAGGTCAAAATCCGTGTTTCCTTTATCCAAAGAACGAAACGTTTAGGTAATCTCTGAAACATATTCAAAAATGAAAAAAAAAATGCTCAACGGGAAAGAAGAGGGGGAATAAGTGGAATTTTAATGGTCCCAGGCTCGACTTCTGAAGGAGTTCCCAGAAGATCCCAAGGCTCTATCTGTAAGCGTTTGGGCTCTAGGCGTGATATAGGCTACGGCTAGACGAACAGATGGACAAACAGCGTGACGCCAAAAAATTTGAAAAAATCGCCATCTTGAATTATTCAAGATCAAAGTTCAACCACTCTGTGAGGGACTAATTTTGAAGTGATTTGGTCAAATTTGGATTTTTTGAAAGGTCTTGTAATTC
The DNA here is from genome assembly GCF_024763615.1 of Phlebotomus papatasi. NCBI lineage: Eukaryota > Metazoa > Arthropoda > Insecta > Diptera > Psychodidae > Phlebotomus > Phlebotomus papatasi. Next base: position 48,907,410 of record NC_077224.1, read on the forward strand.
TGAACTTGACTGTCTCGGTCACAATCGGTGATGGATCGGTAAAGTAAAGTGGTCTGCAGAATACAGGGTTAGTCCAGTTCCCGAAGGTCTCAGAATCTAAAATGGCAACAAATTTTATTGTTCAATTAATTGTCCAATTAATCGAAAAATTAATTTTCAAAAATTTTGATTTCTAATATTTCGAAAACTAGACGATACTTTTTCTTTAAATTTTAGTATGTTGTAGCTGAGGTCGAGACCTTTCCAACGGTTGGTCGCACTCCTCCCTCGATGTTCCCTGACTTGAGCTACAATTGAAAATGTCTTGACCGGACTGCATTTCCGGTGTTTATGAAGCGATTTCGATGAAATTTTAGTATATATTTGCATCTGAGATCGAGATCTATCTTATGAGTCCCATCCGTCTATACTCCAACCCACTGTACCCCAACCCTTACTGTATCCATATGGACCGGACTCTATCTCTAATGTTTATTAACCGATTTCAATGAACTTTTTTCTTCTGTTGGTCTTCCCTATTCAGACTATTTAAAATAGAAAATGACCAGTGATAAGCCCAGATAAGCTTATGCTAGCTGAGATTCTTTCCATGTGACCTCGAAATGCGAGCAACTCGGAATGCGTGAAAATTTTATTGTGAATTGGATTTTAGGGGGAAAGAATCTTGTCGAGCCAATTTTATCCATTTCGACCCAAAAGAATAGTTTACTCGACGCGATGCATTACCCCCAAAATTCAACTCACAATCGAATTTTCACACATTCCGAGTTGCAAACACCCCGAGTTGCACGCATTTCGAGGTCACTTAGACAGTTACGACATTTGGTGATCCAACCGACGATAAAACAGAACTCCTTCTCGGGAGTTTGAGTAGCTCGCAAGGTCTCGGACGCTTTGCCAGCTTTTTTTACCTTATTGTTCAGGTGGGTGGGGGGGGGGGCAGTAATGAAAAAAAAACGTCTAGAGATATCGTTTTTTTTTTATTGGGGATCACCGAAGACCGGGAGCCGATATCTCTTACCGCTTACCGTTTGAGCTCCAGAACGGTGACAAATTGGGAAAATTGGATTATAAACTGCTCTCTCTTTGAGTTCACTAAGAAAAATAGAGGGTGCGATTAACTTTTTTTCCTCAGAAATTTAAGACTTTTTAGGTGTAAAAATATATCAACATTTTGTAATGTTAATTTTACACATTTTTAAGGGTAAAATTAACATGAAAAAGGGTAAATTTAACATTTCCGGAATGTTATTTTAACTTTTTCGGATTTCTCTCAATGTTCGAGAGTACCAAATTGCAAATATAAAAAATAAAAAAAACAATAATATAATAATAAATAATAATATAATAAAATAATAATAATAATATTGTATTTATAATAATGAATAATATTTATAATAATCAATAATAATAAATAAAAAATAATAAAAAAATAAATAAATGCTGAGTGGAGGGTGGGAGTTTTGGGAGATCACAAAAAATTGATTACTTGAAATTATTATTCAGCTTTTGAAGCTCTTGTATCGGATTTCAATTGCTCCGGGTAAGAGTCCTTTCTTCTTGCAGCTGCACTGGAAAAAGTGCGAGAGGAATTGACAAAGAAACATGCTGATAATGTGATGAAACATGAGCTGAAGATGCGAAAGGTGCAGCAGGAGCGTCAGAGCGTCTTTCAGGATGCATTCCAAGATGACATGAAATTCTACAAAGAACAAGGCACTATTCCAAGTAAAAGTTCAAAAGAAAAATTTCCTTTTGTTTTTGTGCTTGATTGACACTGTTTCTTTTTTTCCTTACGGCCACTGCAGAAGTTGAGACAAAGCTGGATGAGAGAAAATTGTCGTTGGAGGAAGTGGAGTTGGATGACTCAGACACAAAAGACGCCTTGGATGAGTTCCTAAATAATTGACCAAGTCAATTTGGTAACATCTCTCCAAAGTGCCATGTTCGGAAGTTATCTATTCTTTTGCTTGAGGAATTTTGCTAGAAAATAAAAAATAAACTGACGGACTTGTTGAATTTGAAAGCTCTTGGTGCCTTGTTGACTGTTTATTAATTATAGTATTTGCTGATGCAATCAAACGAGAGATCAATAAAGAATTGTTTTAAATATCGATTTATTTCTTTCAATAACATCTTTGGTGTTCACAACAAGGATTTCGTGGTTTCGTTTTCTGGTGGTCACATCATTTTAATCATCTTTTTTAGCCCAAAGAAATTATTCAATGATGATACTAATTATGAGGATTCGACAAGTTTATACAACAGACGATAAATACTTGATTTAGTTTTTAGTTACTCTGTTCTTTAAATTCTTTTTCAAACACCAAAAAATCTTTCTAGCCAGTTTGGAGATTTTTATGTACAATTTTTATTGATGTTTTTTTTCTTCATCTTCTTGAATAACATTTAACATATAAACAGTTTTACGACCAGTTCCTTGTCAAGATTTTTCGATAGAAGTTTGATTGAGGATACCTTATCCCCGGTTTTAATTTTTCAGTTTATGTCTCATCTCCTATCTCCATAAATTTGATATGGCGGTTTAACGATTATTCATTTGAAATAAATAAAAAAACTTGAGTAAATTATGATTTTGGGAGAAATTGGTAAAAATTACTCAATGGTTGAATTATTTCTCTACATCATTTTTTTTGTTTTTGTTTTTAAAAATTTATCTTAACTTTTTTTTTCGTAAATTAGGCACACAATTCATGTTTTATTCATGTTCATTTTATACATACAAATACTAAATATCTTATGGGAATTTTCAATTCATTCACATCACCTTCATTTATTTATCTCTGGACTTTAGAAGAGAAAAAAATCAGAACAAATAACGATCTTTAAATTTCGGTTATATGAAACTTTCTTTTAAGGATCAATCAAACTATTGTTGATTTTACAAATTGTTTATAAAACTCAATGTGGAAGAGTTTACTGACAGAAAAATCACAAGAAATAGTTTTGCTAAATATTTATTTTACCTACGAAGAAAATATATACTGAAAAAGTTTATGGATGGAATTAGCGATTTACTTGAGTGAAGAGACATTTTTTAAGAATTTTCATTTTATAAGTAATTTGTTGTTTCATTTCCTCGAGACAGAATTGAAAGGTTGACGAGTTGGTGTTATCTTTGTCTTTGTTTCTTTTTGTCTTATCCGTTTTTACTCGAAAATTAATCTAAAATCACAATAATGAACAGTCTGCAATGGCGAAAATTATGTTTTTTTTAAAGGACAAAGAGGTTATTTATTGTTTGAATGTGAAAAGCCCAGTGGGATCCCATTCGTCCTTCTCCGGTGGTCCAAACATTTCATCGAAGTAGTCCTCCATTGTCTTGTACACGTGGTAGAGAACGCCATCTAGGCCATGATCCTCATCTGTGTAAATCTACGTAAGAAAGTAGGGTTAGTGAAATAGATCGAAGGAATGGTTCCATTTTGGCAAGCAAACCTGATGCCTGAAGGAAATGCCATGTTCAATGAGTTCTCTGGCAAAGATGAGCGAATGTTGCTGATGCACCATTGTATCTGCAGTACCATGCACTAGGAGAAAGTTCCTAGATTCCATGTGTTGCACCCGAGACATAAGGTCAGACTCTTGCAGGACCCTCAGGTAGTTTTCGTTCTGTGGAATGTACCTCTCGGTAAAGAATGAATCTGAAAAAGCACGGAGAAAATAGCACAGATTAGCACATTAGATTAGATTAAATTTCAGTGAGGGCGGTTCCTTGCGGAACCGCTGCACCTAGGTCTCCTTTTGGGCCCACTATGCATTGTAACCGTGTAACTAACCAACCGTGTTCCTGGTCACGGCACCACTGAAGCGAAATGAAAAGTCTTCGGTGAAGTTTTCGCGGTTTATTGAGTAGAACTGAACCAAGTTACAATGGGTAGCGAACATTTTATAATGTCGCGACATTTCTGGTATAAAAATAACAATAAATTTAATATAAATAATGGGAAGAGGAAAAGTAAAGGTGTCAAAGCAGGAAAAAGTGCATTCTAAAAGTTAAGTATTTTGGCACTTTTTCCTGTTTTGCAACAGCATCTCCAATTAAATTAATCCCTGTTAAAGGCAAGATGGTTCAAGCCAGTCCGTTTTTCGGATAAACTCAAACAGGACGGCTTTAATCTTGATAGTTCTTCGTCAGACAACACCGCTATACCGAGCAACAGGGACATGACGTTTTCTATGTTTCCCATATGTTTCTAGCGTGCCGAAAAAACTTTTGAGTTTGTTAGCTGTTTTCTGTCATTGCAAAATGTATTAGCAAAAAATACTAATACAAGATAAAAGCCAATTTCATAACGAAGATGCAACCGAAAACCCTAAACTGACAACTGCGTAGTTTTGGAGATATCTCGTGAAATGTGTACGAAAACAGGGAAAAAATTACACTAAAACCGGTCGCAGTTTTCAGAGTTAATGTCACCCCGCCTGCCCAGCAACATCCGTCTGATGTTACATAATGCATGTTGATGGAAAAAATACTCCAACGCTTGTCATGAAGTCATTTGTAGTAGGCTTTGGATTTTGTTTTGTTTTTCATTTTCTTTTCAAGAGAATTTAACACCAAACCTACCAAGACCCGGTCAAATTGACCCGTTTAAAATTAACACATTTAAACGGTACAATGTCACTATCAAACTCCATGAATTTCTTAAAATATGCATATAATGTAATATATTTTACAACGCTTAAATTTTAATTTTTCGCTCTTTTCCAAGACAAATTTGTTGAGCAACCTACCCTTCCGCGGTTTGTCATTTGACCGAAAAACGACCAAAAACGGTCGGGAGGTTTAGTGTTAACCCTTTAACGACGAGACACTTTTTACGGACTGAAAATCAACAATAAAAATTAAACTGAGTGAGAAACATAATCAATGATAAGTTTTACATCTAATCTTGTAAAGTCCAACAGAGTCTGATTCGGTGTATTTTTTGTCTCTATGAACGATAGGGACAAAAATAGCCCGAAAATTTAAGTAGTTTTTCTGAGAATACCAATGAATAATATGAAAAATATTGCGTATGAGTATTGTAGTTTTTATTGCCAAAAGGGTTTTGCTTTTAAAAAAAAAAAAATGGAAATATAAAAAATAAATAAAATCAATTATGAATTCGAGAATTTAAAAATTCGCCATTTTTGAGCTTAAATATTTACTGCATAGCAAATAGCTAGAGACTTGCAAAAAATATTATAGATTCCTTCAACCTTCTACTTTACGATTATGTACAGACATAAGAAAAAAATAACTTTAGGTAGTCAGGAAAAATTATATTATTTATGGGACACCGGTGTTCCAATCGTCCTTAAAGGGTTAATCACCTTTCTTTTGGTGAAATTCTTGTTAAAAAATATTGATTTTTGACTGAGTTATTGCAACAAGATCGAGAGCATGGGAAGATTGAAAGTTAACAATCATCACAAAAATCCAAACACGATTTAGGGCAGAATCACATTGACAGTAAAATGCTCACCGTCACCGTCAAAGCCCTCGCCGTATTTCGTTGATTTATGCATTTTCATTGCAATTCTTACGCAAATTCTCAATTACTGTGTTACATTATCTCATACTCGGTGACACTAGGTGAAAATAATATAAGAAAATTGAAGAGATAAATGGATCTTTATCAGAAGAGAGACAAAGAACTACTGAGAGAGTAGTTCTTTGTCTCTCTTCTGATAAAGATCCATGTTGTCAGCTTTCTTCTCCCCCCGACCAATTGGTGTAACATTTATAATTTTAACGAAATCCAGAGAACAAATTGTTTCAGTCACCACTGAGGAAGGCGTGCAGTACGCCGAAAGCTTTGGGAAACTGAGTATTTTTACTCTGGATTGAATCCATCTCCACTGACGCTTCCGGAAGGGACATCTGTGTCCTGCCTTCGAACTTGAAGTCATTAGACTAAAAAAAATAAAATCGTGGAAATAATCCTAATAAAATTATCTTTCCAAGTGGGAGCCATTTTTCATCGGGGAAAATTTATCGTATGCTTTAAGCTGGGTCAGTTGCACACATAGTGAATGACGGTCTCCTTAGTTTCATAACATCTTCTGCACATTATGTTACATTGGACACCAATCCTATTCAGATGTTTGTTTAGACAGTGACCTGTTAGGAGATTAGAAATCTGCCGGGCTCTATAGGGACTGTCTCGCCTCCCACTAGGTACGCTGTACTTTTCTTATCCAAATTGGTCATGAACAATTTGGACACGCGGCAATTCTTACCCGCGGGCCTATTCCGTTTGATGAAGTTTTAAGAGATTAGTACATAATAGATGGAATATTTTTTGCCAAATTAGATTTCAGAATCCTAATTGGAATTCTCTTTCGTATTCATGATTTGTAAATCAATATTAAACCAGACAGAGTAATGGGTTGGACGCACCTATATAGCCTAAGCCGAACTCTGCTTTTCTGACTACGGAACTTAACGAAGAATCTGCGGTTGTCTAAAGAACCTCAATCATCTGTGCGAAATCGTAGTCATTTGTAAAATTGTAGGTCTTTGAGAAAAGGTTCTGTGGTTTACTGTGTCAAAGGCTGCCGATAGGTCGACGAAGGAAATATCTGTGATTTTGTCTTCTCCGAAACCATTCTCAATAAACTGAGTAAGGTTCAAAACTTAACCAGAGCTGGATTTTCCAGAGCGGTACCCAGTTTGCTCTCTGATCAGTTTGTCCTCCACAGCAGGTGCAATCCTTTTCAACAGCATACTTTCAAAAATTTTGAAGAGATGACATAAAAGAGAAATCGGGCGGTAGCTCTTGGGATCGCTGACATCTTTTCCGGGACTTGGAATTGCCACCAAATGAGCTTTTCGCCATTCTTTCGGTATTTTGCGACGATACAAACAATGCTTAAAGAATTTAAGGATCCAGTCGACAGTGACGGGTCCAAAATCCTTTTTCTGTTTAGCGGCAGCGTACAGGCCATCAATGCCTGTCGCCTTCCTGTTTTTCATTTGTGTACCTCCGAAAATTACGAAATTAATGAGACAAATGAGTCTCTAACAAGGACAAACTTTTGGTTGAAAGAGACGTCTTTTTATCGTGGGGTTATACGGGTTATTGCTAAAGAACGGTACTGTGAATGAATAATTTTGAAATTTTCCATCTTTAATTGAACAAAAAGAAAGTTGAAAACTTTGTTGCGCACCTAGTATAAATTCCCGAAAACTTGCTTGCAAAACTTTTTATATAAACTTACTATGATATGCAAATGAGACGATTGGATTAACGGCCACTGAGCACTGCAGGACCCGCTGAGAGTCTTCCAGTAGAGCACTAGCTGACGCGTAGCCTCCATATCCCCATCCGTAGGAACAGATCTTGCGGCGATCGATGAAGGGGAATGTATCCCGTATGTACATGAGTACTGCAAGTTGATCGTCAACTTCATAGTTTCCGACGTAACCAATAATTTCTGAACGTAACTTTTCACCTCGGAACCCACTACCTCTACCGTCGATCTGTGCTACAATCATCTGTAGCTTGCTAGCTAGGTACCAATTCCAATCAACACAGAACTTCTCAGACACCAGTTGACTTCCTGGGGCTCCATCAATGTGCAGAATGAGCGGGAAAGCTACTTCTTCGCCATCTCGCATTCCAGGCGGTATAAATAGCCTAACTTGAGCAATAGATCCATCCTTCATCTCCACACTTAAGCTACGGATCTGTGGCAGAGCCAATTCAGCAAGACGTTCTCGAAGGTCTGATCCGTCATTCAGAACAAAGACTTTGAGGTTCGCTTGGGTGTCCACCACGTAGATTGACGGTGAATCTGGTCCAAGACATTCTTGAACATAATACGTATAATCGTGGCTAAAGGTGATTTGGTTATAGAGGCAGTTGTTGGGTGGGTAGAAGTTTTCGTCCTCGGCTGTTTCATTTACAGAAAGTACTCGGATGGCGTCAGAATGGAATGTTGCTCGTGTATTGATACAGGTTAGACAGATCGGAGGTGATGTCGTCACATACACTCTGTTGGTGCGTTCAGTAAAATTTAATTTGAGATTGATACGGTAGAGATGTCTCTGACCAGGGGCATGTTCCGGCGCCGCCATAAAGTACACAATCTCACGCTTTTCATCCCAGCCTAGGATCTCAGTCACTTCAAACCGACCCATTGTAAGTGGGATGCTTCTGCTATCTGTTGGAGATACAAAAACTACGTGCCTGAAGTACCCGTGCATCCCATCTCGGACTGGTAATCGTTTGAGAAGAAAACCACCAATTTCAAATTCGAATTTAGCAGTGTCTGTTTTGTTCGTATCAGTTGCATTGGTTTCGGTAGTTGGAGTCGTTGTCTGTTCACTTGTTGTTACAGTAGGTGGAATGGTAGTTGGTTTGATCTGGCTGCGACGCCGTGAGTAGATTGGTCGATCCGTAGGTAATACGGTTATGTTGTCCACACTGTATTCTGGATATACCTCCCGACAAACAAACTGAGGTGCCCTGCAAAGGACCGTTAAAGCTACAGTCTGTTGTCGGTTAGTAAAGGTAATGGAGAGATCCGTTGCAGAAGCCCACAACATTCCACCAACATAACTCGTATTCGCTAAGACGCTGCTCGGTAAGCGAACAGGTTGAGGGAAGATGTATTTAAGTACAGATAGGTTCACAACGTAGACTGTAACTACTGGATTGGGTGTGTTGGCTTTCGGATAGCGAACAGAACGTACTTCCGGATATCGAAAGCCTTCACCGACGTAAGTATATCTGTTGAAAGATAGAGAAAGGTTGACATTATTAATCAGGTATTAAAGCGTTCAACAATTTGAAAAGTAATACAACTAGTACGGGAACTAATCCGTTCGTCTGATTTATCCGTCTGCCTGTCCGTCCGATCGTTACCAGTTATATAGGCTATAAGTTAAAGATTGCGATTTGGGACTTTCATGTGACCCCCCATAAGTCGATTCAAGAACCGTTTATCTTTCATTTTTCCCCACCCTAACCATCCTTCCAAAACCATTTTTTGGGATTACTGGAAAATGTGTCGTACGAGTTTTTCTAGGTCAAAATTTAAAAGTCCCTAGAGAGCGAATTTGTCGAACAACGAGTTCAATTTTTGGAATCGTTGGGAAGGTCTTGAAATTTCTGGTAAGTTCAATCGTTTACAAACCGATTTGTATTTTTTTATCCCAAAAACCAAGTGTATTACTCAAAAAAATTGTCATAGTCTTAAGCCAATTTTGAAGATCTTATGAGTGATTACAACCGATTACAACCGATTTATGTGAATTGGTAAATGATGTGAGATTACGTTTGAGCCATAGCATCTATGACACAAATTCGAGCATTTCACGAACCACAGGACGATTTAGCATACCTTTTGTTCTACATTTACTTACATTGATTCTCATTGATAATAATTTGTATCAATACCAATTCAACTCTTTGCTTTTAATGTTCTTAGTTCACAATTTTATGCTTCATTCGTTCGATGTTTCGAATTCAACTTTTATTGAAACATCGTTTCTCAATCGTAAAGAAATTTTAAATCGTGAAAAACGCTTCGTAGCATATTTTGCAAATGGATACAATATTGCTCTAAGGGTTTAAAAAGTTTTACTGTGTAGCAAGTTTAATGTCTTTCATGAAATGTGCAAGATATCCGCATCTGAAGTAATTAAGCGTGTCTTCCAGATTATTTCCAGCTTAGTTTCTGTAACTCTTAGGGTACGGTCATAACTTATTGTCATATATTTGCATATATTTGCCATAATTTCCTATCTTCTTTTGAATTGATAAGACATTTTTACTAAAGTGTTATTTGCGAATAAAATTGAATAATGTTTTTAATTATTGAAGACTTAACCTTCAAGAGAACGAAGTAAGGCAAATTTATTACTCATATAAAATACTTGTTTATTTTTTAAATCGTTTACGAGCATCCTACATGTACTACACTCCTTAATTTCATTTAACCATTTGAGCATTAATTTACACTATCATTCATGAATTGCAACATATTCTCATTTTAATCGATCGCTCAAAATGAGAAACGAATAACTCACAGTAGGCAAATTTTACAGGACAGCGATTTGAAGCTGATATTTTACATGCACAGTATAGGATTTTTGGAATTTAAAATCTCTATAACTTTGAAAATAATTGTCTTTCAAGAATAATATTCACAGAGAAGGTAGAGGATATAAAGAAGAATCTTCAAAGCGAATATAACGATTTTTGTAAAAAAAAATCGACTTATATTCTGAGTCGTCGAAATAATAATAATAATAATAATAAATATTCGGCTTACAGTAGACTCTCTCAAATTCGGGCATTTGTCGACCGAAATGTCACCCGAATTTGAGAGAAATTCGGGCGACAAATTTTTTGAAATGCAACGATTTTTATTCATCTGCATACACATTTTGAGTTTACATGCTCATACTTAAGGTAAATTTCATGAAAATCCCTTAATAATGTAAAATTACGTCAAAACTCAGACAAATAATAGCAAATTTGAGCATATTTGGTTAATTTCAGGGCCTCGCAATAGAGGGTTAATTTGATAATCATAATCAAACTAGAGAAATGTCAACAAACTTTTTTTAGAATTTAACTGCCGCCCGAATTAAAAAGTAGCTCAATCTTAAAAGAGCCGAATTAGCAAGAGTCTACTACTGTATATTCTGACAAGCCGAATTAATAACGAATTTTCGAAATTGATTTTTCGATATGTGATCTCGGTATAGCTCAGTGGGCAAAATGTTGGCTTTGTGACGCAGAAGCCCTCTGTTTGATCCTTGATCGAAACGCGTTCGATAAATAATTGGAAAACAATTTTTGTTCATCTTTTAAGGCTAAAAATTGTACGCGAATATGTATATCAATGGGCAAGTATAAATAAAGATAAGGAAGCAAATAACGATTTGTGATAGGGAGAGATGAAAGATGAGAAAGAAGAAATGAGATGGAGCTCATTATGTGAAGAAGAGTGAGCGAAATGTTATATGGACCTGATTGAGTCCGACAGCTAAAACGTAAAAAGGAAAAAGAGACTTTTTTACTAATCGGAGCTTCGATTAAATCCTACGAAGTTGAGATCATAAAAAATTGTAGTATTTATCGAGGATCTTCCAAATCACTAACATTTTTCAAAGTCTGACAATTAGAACCGGATATATGACCATTACAAAATTAAATCTTTGACCCCTTATAGCTCGGGTCAGGACACTCGGGGGCTTTAGGTTTTTTAAATCAAAAGCTCTAAAACCCAGCTATAACATACAATAGACTCTCTCAAATTCGGGCCTTTAGGACCGAAATGTCACTCGAATTAGAGAGAAATTCTGGGGTCAAACTATTTGAAAAGCAACGATTTTTTGTTCGTCTGTTTACATACTCATACTTATTGTGACTTGCATTAATTTTTTTAATATAACGCAAAATTGCATCATGACTAACTGCGTTATCACACTTGCACATTAAAATTTTAATATGATTCACATTAATTGTCGCTGGTGAGAGTCCAAATGCGTAATTTGTGTGTTTGAATCATTTTATATTCAAAATTTGATCTATATTTGTTGATGAAAAGGTAGACTTGGCCCGCAAAATTTGATATAAATTTATTTATAGCATTAATGCGAAAAATTAATGCGATTTTCTCTTTAATTTTTTAATGTGAAAAATATTTATGCTTTAGGTAAGTTTAAACTTATTTTTGCAGGCCAAGTCCAGTTCTTTATCAATAAATTGAAAAACCCCAAATATTAAGTGACTCAAAGACACAAATTTGGACGCTCACAAGCGACAATTAATGTGAATCAGATTAAAATTTTAATGTGCAAGTGTGATAACGCCGTAAGTCATGCCGTGGCAAATTTGGGCATTTTACTTCATTCGACATTCGTAGTCATACTTAAAAAATGTCAACAAACAAAGCTTAAAACTATGAAAATTGTTTTGAGTAATACACTTGGTTTTCAAATTTAACTACCGCTGAATTAAAAAAAAACAGACCGATCTTAAAAAAAGCCAAATTAGCGAGAGTCTACTGCACTAGGATTCGAGACTAATCTATGCCATAGGGACTGGAGTTATTGCGATAAGAAAATTTAGTTATAGGTTTTGTACAACGAACTGGATGGCCAAAACGTCAAAACGTACTTTTACAAAATTTAATCCAGATCGGGACAAGGTCATATCCGGTACGGTATTTAAAAGTTTAAAAGGTTCTCATAACCAACAATTAAATTCAATTTAAAAAGTGTTGATATTTTCATTACGGGTTAATTTTTGTGGTTTTCTTAGTTCAACTTAAAAAATAAACTTTAACACTTCAATTCGAAGACTTATTCAAAAAGAAAACACTATTAACCTTAAAAGGTCCGAAGATTTATCCTAGAATTAAAGGAAATTTTAATATAAGATTTTGACTTAGATGCAAATAAACTAAACAGAAATAAACTATTAAAGCAATACTTTTTTGAAGTTTATTTCATTAGAGCCATTAATTTTTTTTTCAAAAATAATTGAAAGTAGTTGATGAAAGTAAGATAAAATGTTGTATTTTATGCTCATTTTCTAAATTCATTTATGGATAAAATATCAGGATTTATGTGGGAACTCAAACACCATAAGCTATAATTTATGTCAACACCCTATCTATAAATTTTTAAGAGATACTCTACCGATATTCCTTGACTTGCGTGTCGTTGAAGGAGAGAAACGATAGATAGAGACCATCTGGTGAGAATGCTATTGTATCACTCCTTAAATCTGAGATATTCGAGTACATCCAATTGGGAATGCCATTGTATATGACTCCTTTTTTACCTAAAAAGACATAAAATAAGCATATGTATGTATAAGAAACTTAAGAAACTTTTGGTAAAAGAAATATCACATATTTAGCTTAAAAGAGATATCGTTATAGATAGAAATTCTCTGTGTTAACAGCTTCCCGTCACAATACTATAAAAAATTTCTTCCATATTCAACTAGTATAGACAATATCCTGATAATCAGAAATGAAAGAGATAATGTCTGCAATTTGGAATATTTCCAACTCTCATAGAATGACTTAAGAGAATTTGAGCATTACTAACCCGTTGTGGTGATTCGACACACCAAATCACTCTGAACTTTGGGTTTGTAGTACAAATCGTTGTTATACACGAAAGCTATGGCCTGGCTGGTTCCCAGCTTGGCGTTCTCCTCTGGCTTCTTGGAAGCATTCTCATCAGCTTCATTCGTGGTATTTGTGGGCGTAACCCGAGGGACGGTTTGAGGCGCTTTTGGCGCCCAAAGAATATACTGAATTATAGGGGCTTCTCGAGTGTCATCCTTAGCTGATAATGTGTATGTGTTTAGGGTGTCCACTTCAAACACATTAACTTTGGAACCCTCCCAAGTTTCATCCCACAGAAGCAACACATATTGAAGATTTGGCGACACCAGGAATTTCTTCGCATCCAGTTGTCTCTGTAACACAAAAAAGCTTATTTAGACGTATTTTGGCAATCGTTTTGGCAAAATAACTTACGAATGAGGAATTTGTCATAAAGCTTCGTACGGTGTAAGTATCCAAGTCCAGAATTGAAAGTCCACCCGTGACATCACGATACACCAATTCTGTGTCTGGTGGGAAAAAAAGGATGAAGTATGGATTATCCTTTCTAAAAAAGAGGGTTCTTAAATTAATTTACGGAAGGCACCCTTAATCCACTTTTCAAAAATCTCCATTGAAAAAAAGACAAATTCTCCAGAAAAGGGTTGGAAAAATTATCCCCTGACTTCCTCATTTTATTATTGTTTATCAATTGTGCTTTGTCTGCAAATTTCAATCCATGCTGGTATTTTGTCCATTAGAAGAAAAACTTTTAATGTCCCTGACAATTTTGTTGTAACAATATTATTGCAATGTTAAATTCAGTGCATTTAAAATAATGCTATACGGTTTTTCAATTATCTGATAAAATATTTTTATTGTGCAGAAAATGAATTTTAATAAAGTGATTTTTACGAAATTTCACTAAAATTTCAGTTGAGTGAGTTTAAAATTAATTTCGCAGAAATAAAACTGGGAACGTTGATGGATTTTAATTTTATTGTTATCATTGTTTTTTTCTTCAATCTCCGGAATTAAAACTATGTAAACATTACCACAGCTAAGATTATATCTCTTGCGAGACAATTACAAATGAAAATAAAACTTTGTAAAATTATTTGCAAGTTTGTAAATTTCCACTGAGAACTTATGAAATGCTCGTCAATCGTGTGATCCCTACACTCCACTGAAGAACTTCAAAAAAAATGTATTGTTTTTTTTATAAACATTGTGATAAGATTACTTAACGAGTATTTTTTGTTCTTTCACAAACATTTTTCTGTGAATTTACGAACATCTATGAACAATCATAATTTTCACGTGAAAAAAATATAAACTTTTTAGTGAGTTTTACGTGTTATACGATAAACGAGCTTTCCCCCAGAGGGAATTTACAAACATTTACGAATATTTTACAAGATATATTTTTTCAGTTTAGGGGAAAGTGCCTATGCTTGATACCATTGGAAGCTTCGTAATGACTCAATTTCTTCTATGATTATCAATAAACATGACTCCGCAATATATTTTAAAAACTGGCCACTTTCCCATAGTTTTTAAAATATGGTTAAGATGAGTCACATATGCATTGTGAAACATAGAAAATTTAGTCATTACGAAGCTTACAATGGTATCAAGCATGGGCACTTTCCCCTAACCATTTAGTTTTACTATTAAAAAATATTAGTAAAAATCTCTTTAAAAATCGCTTCATAAATGGTGATTTCTAAGCTGAGAACAGAAAGACGAAAAACAGTTCAAGACGGTTATTCCCACACGTTATTGAATACAGCTGTGCGCCAATTGTTATCGATAACAATTGTCTAATTTGAAGCGTGTACTATTGCTCGAAAACGGCATGAATAAGGCAATTGAGCAAATGCGCGAAAATAATTCCCATTTAATAACATGAATGAGGAATTATAGTATTTATCGGGATACGTTTAAAAAAAAAGATCAGCGAAATCGATTAATCAACACCAGAAAATCCGGTCAAGTACCTATTACGTAATCATTTAGAACTCGGGGCAGGGTAAATCGAGGGGTGTCTTTCTAGTCTTGTGGTTTGAACTTAATAAGTTTATAATATGAAGATGAAAAACTTTATAAGAAAGTGATACCAACAACGGTTAACCGGTTTCGAAAAATCAGTTAACCGTCCTATTTTGGAGACGGTTTTAAACCTGGTTTTTAGAGATGAAACCGGTTTTAAACCATCTCTACAAAAATTTTAAAATTTCTCTTAAGCTTAAGTTTATTTCTTGAAAATCAAGATACACTGCAAAATATTTCCTTGGCTTTAGAAAGGAACCTGAAGTGCAAAATGATTCTAGGTGTAATTTGTAGTATGGTAGTAATGAGTTTCCTGTACGTTTCTTCCACTCTTGGAAAGAATTATTTGCTTAAAGGTTATCGGAAATTATTCCAAAACTTCTTCACTTGAAAATATTTTATCTTTTAAACCTTAGGTAAATATTTACAAGACGAAAAATCAATTGCATACTGAAAAAAAATTATAAACGATTTAGTACAATTTTGTAAAATATTGTTTTATGCGGAAAAGTAACAAGATGTTTATCTTTCCCTGTCTTTATAGAGATTTTTTATTAAATCTTGCTGTATTTTAACTAGAGTAAAGCGCGCTACCTTCGGACGACTCAAGCTTCGGACAATTCAATTTTTTCTCTATATTGTTTACGGATTTCACCCCTAACTCTTTCCTGACATTTTGAGGCATTGGACTACCTATTAAACTATAATATTATAATGGGTCAAATTTATTTATAACACATTGATAAAAATGATTTGTGCGAAATATAAATCGTCCGAAGGTAGCGTGCTTCCCCTTACATATCTTATTAGATTATTAAAATAATTAGCTTATTATATCTTATTAAAAAAAAACTTTATAACAAATATAGGTAGCGAAAAATCTTGGTACTATCTTTCCAATATTCTTTTTTATATTTTTGAGAATATTATTTTCCTTCCACGATTCAAATTTCCTAAAATTAAGTTTAACCAGATTTAACTAGTCATAGGATTATAAAAATAAAGAGGAAAACTCTTTCGATTTTTTCGTTAAAACATTCTCCATAAAATTCCTTTTTTTTCATTTTCCAAGATCTAGAATAAAACTATTGAGTATTTTCTCATTAGAGATTGTCAAAAAAGACAACGTATATAACCAATTTATTCTAAAAAAAAAAAAATTGTATGAAAAATAATTATTTTTACGGAAATCTATATTGCATTAGCTTTTCCGCGGTACAATATTATTGGAAAAACTCCCAGTAATTTTCCTGAATTCTGAAATTCCCTGTACTATTTTACATACAAAATAATGCAATTCAATAAATAGGTTCTAACTAAACTAACTGAGAAAAGGAATATATTTATGTGTTAAAAAATTACATCAAAGTTCAAGTTCTGAAAAATTGCTCAAAATTCCAGAATCTATTCCTAAATTTGAAACCTGTTAACCGGTTTCAGACCCTTACAAAACCGGTTAACCATCTATTCTAAAAACCCGGTATTTGGAATCATTAATAAGAACTTAAATAAAAAGAGAACTTTAAAGAGAGAAAGAATGTTTAAACGTTAAAGAACTTAAAAGGCTTGTGTTAAGATCTTAATTTGAAGGAGTTGTAGAACGTATAACTACTTAAGAAATATATAAAAGTGAGACAAATATTAGCGTTTTGTTGCGAATAGCAAAACTAATATGGTATGATTCAGCCTTACCATTTTGATTTTAATTAAGGCCTTTATTAAAGTTCTTAATTCAGTAGTTAGAATTAAAGACATGAAAATTATTTTTACTAAGTACTTAATTAAGAATCTTCGACTAAAGATTTTTTAAGTATGGTTATGGTAGAGTAAGTCCTTTTCGCCATGTAAGCACTTTCTCGCCACCTAATATAGAACAACTAATTTAAGGCATTTAAGAATAAGTAGCATTTTAACACTCATAATATGTTCTGTTCTAATATCCCTATACGTTATTACGTCTCTTAATTAATTGAAATTCGTTTTAAAACAGGTGTCGAAAAGTACTGAATCAAGCATAATTGGGGAAAATGCATATTTTTCAATGAGATTCTCGAAACGTATCCTAAATATATAGATAGATATTGCTTCAAAGTATCTTTATACAGAAATTCGTTTTAGTCTGACAAAAATATCACATCTTACGAGGCCCCTAAAGCTTAATGGTGGCGAAAAGTACTGACTCTACCCTACCCTCATTCTTATAATATTTTTAATTCCTAATATTTTTTATTTCTCAAAAACAACTCAAAAATAATTCTATTGACGTTTGGTTGGATGAATACGTTGTTACAAACCCAGTTGCTCGAGCACGGAATTTTCGCAAGATGTATCATCTCTTTTTATCCAATGGTTAAGATCTGTACATAGCATTCTCTATCGCAGTTTCTATCTTTTGCCACCAGATGTCACTACCTTCGTGCAGAAAATGCCTTAAATAAGGCTTAATAATTACTTATTAAGGACTTATTTTATGCACTTACACAAAACTCTTTTTTAAGAACATGGATAATGCTTTTAATTATTGCATTGGGCTAGTTTACCTTATATAATCTCTAGTTTCCAATTGATATTATTTAAGTCTTACTGAAAACCTCAAGTTTTTACCCCTCTCCGTTGTGTATTTAGAAGCGATTCTACGGCAAACAAACGAGACAGTCGGCCATTATTTTTCTAAGGAATTTTATATACGTGATAGTTTTAAAATATGATGTTCAGTTTTTCTTGAAAAGTTGAAAAGTATGGGCGGATATACCTTGAACCATAAAGGTTGAGTTTATAAAGAATCTTAACTAGTTAGACGCTCAGCATACAATTTCCCAAACTTCAAATGGTTATCAGAAAAAGTTGCAATTTTGAGATAGTTGGTACAGTATGGATAATACAGAACCATTAATAATGTGAGCTCAGAGTTTCATCAATATCCTATAATTATTCTCATGACTGTGTTGTATCACAAATGTTTAATGTGTCTTTCGTGCTTTTCCTTAAGCTCCTAAGCTAAAAAGTTTCTTGAGCAAATACGGAAACGTCCGCCTTAGAAAATAGCTCGTATTAGGAATTCTGAAGGCGGAGAAGGACAAGAAATAAAAAAAAGTAAGAAAGGATATGAAAAAAAAAACAGTTCAGACGTAAAAAAAGCTCTCATCTGAACTTGAGAGACAGTCAGATGACGCCGCAGTTGGTATGGATGTTATTGATGGAGAAAAACATTGGGGATTTTTCCATTGAAGAAGCGAAAATTGAAAAGAAGTAAGAGCAATAACATGAATTTCACTTTCAACCCACAAATAAATACACATCAATTTGAAAACATTCACACAAACTTTTCCTAAGGAGAAAACGGAAGGGTACAATAGTGACTTGGGAATTATCTTTAAGTATTTTCGAGCCACTTGAAATTCCATAGTCTGGGTGTTGAGTTGTCTGAAGAAGAAATTCCCAGATACGATATTCCACATTAATTCGTTAGGATTGTCTTTCGTCAACAAAAAAGGCGGCACATAACCTGCTGAATAAATTTGCCAAATGACGCCACAAACACCCTCTCAATTTGCATGTTTTGGGGACCATCCTTGGAGAATATTCGTAACAGAATCCCTCACGTCGTAAAGGCACCTGCCTTTCTGAACATCCTCAATGTTTACATATGAAGAAAGATTTAAATTGAGGCATCTGCTGCCAAAAGTACACCACTCAAGTGACAACAACCCCGTTTGTCGATTTACAGAAGTTCCCAGGATGGCTCTTACCACCCCCGCGGGAGCCTCAAATTCTACAAACGAACATTACTGTACAATTTTGCAACTCTCATGTGTTCATGGGTATACCGCAAATTAGAGGAAAAACCCTGTCTGAAGAGAAATACTTGACCTGATATCTCTCGTGGAAAATTTGAAGCAATTTGAATATTTAAATTCAGACGGACTATTAAGAGCAGAATTAAGAGTATAAATTGAATTTATTAAGGTGCGTTGTTTTTTTTTTGATATCTTTAAAGCGTTGAAAGCTATGACTTAAGTTCTATATGCTATAAATAACTCAACGATAAATTGTTTCCTTATCCCATTTATAACGAAAAATACTTTTCTTGATATAGGCGTAGTAGACAACACTTGAGGAAAGATACATGTCTCGAGAGTACGAATCCTCCTTAAGTTATCAATTGAGTTAAAGTAAGAACGACCTTTATATAAATTTAATTTTTTGGCCCCGTTAAATATTATTATTAAATTTATTTTGCTCATTTAACCCTGTAAGGACGTTCGGTCACCGGTGACCCAAAAATGAAATTTTTCCTACGGCTTTCTAAAGTCATACTCTAAAAAGGCTGAAAAAATTATTTTTTCTAGGTGCGATTTGGATTGATTTTTATTTATAGAACAAAGTTAAGAAATATTGGGACTACAGTAATAGGTAATGGAACTGGTGGGATGAGTTGATTATAAAAATTCCGGTGATCACCAGTGAGAGTTTTCTTTACCTCAAGACTAAAACACCTTTTTAATTTTGCCCAGAGCTTTCGGTCCGGATACAGTCGATCACTTAAGAAGGTCCATATCTGGACCGAAAGCTCTGAGTAAGATTAAAAAGGTGTTTTAGTCTTTAGGTGAAGAAAACTCTACCTGGTGATCACCGGAATTTTATAATCATATTGGGCCTACTTTTAGGACATTTTGGTATCAAATTTATGAAATTATTTTTTGAAAAGGAAATGGAATAGTTTCTATCTCAATTTGAGATTGCATTTTAGAAATCGTGAAATTAATTTTATCCCATTGCAGCATTGATTTTTGGAAGTCATTATTTATTAGGAAACAGTACTGATTCTATCCCACTCTGGTATTGATATTTTCCCATTCTGGTATTGATTTTATCCCAATCTGGTATTGATTCTATCCCACTCTGGTATTGATTTTATCCCACTCTGATATTGATTTTATCCCGTTCTGGTATTAATTCTACCCCACTATGGTATTGATTTTATCCCATTTTGATATTGATTCTGTACCATTTTGGTATTGATTCTATCCCATTGGGGTATTCATTTTATCCCATTTTAGTATTGATTCTATTCCATTATGGTATTGATTTTATCCCATTGTGGTATTGATTTTATCCCATTTTGGTACTGATTCTATCCCATTTTGGTATTGATTCTATACCATTCTGGTATGGATTCTATCCCACTTTGGTATTGATCTTATCCCATTTTGGTATTTATTCTGTCCTAAATACCCTAAAATCAATACCAGAGTGGGATAGAATCAATACCAAAATGGGATATAATCAATAGCGAAATACCCTAAAATCAATACCAAAATGGGATAGAATAAATATTCGTTGCGATTGAAATTTAATGATTTTATGGTATTAAATCAATGACAGAGATTTTCTTGAATTTAATCCCAAAATACCCTAGAATTTGATACTCACGAGGTATTGGAGCCCTTTTAATACCAGAAGTATCCCAAAAATGTATTGAGTCTAGGGTATTTTTTTCTCTGTGTAAGGATGATCTAAAAAACCATCCTTGAGTGCTAGAATTAAAGAAAGGCTTTCGAAAAGTAAAGTCAAATTAACCAAAAAAATATATAAATTGTATACTGACGTAGGGTAAGTTTACCGAATTTCGGCCAGCTTGTAATTTTGACCACTCAGATTCGGTCAGATGAATATACTCTGAGAAATCTTGTCCACGGAAAAGTAATGTTTTAGTTTTTCAAATTCCAAAAACAGGTCCCGACGAGTGAATTTTTATAATTTCAAAATGAAATTTCAGAAAATAAGTTATAAGGTTGTATCTTTATAATGCTTAAGATCCCGAATTAAATATATATTTTTTATTTATTGAAAAAAAATGTCAAGAAAATATGCTGTTTCTTAATCTTCGAGACTCACGTAACCCGACTACCACGTCTACCAATTTTAAAACGTGTTGCTCCTAGGTCAAATTCACTAAAGGAATATGGGCAATATATGAAGAGTTTGAAGCCAGGCTATGTTCGAATCCTAAAAGGCTTTCCCTAATTGCGATTTTTATGAATATTAAAAAAATGTACATTTTTTAATATTCACGTTTAGTTGGCACGCGTGGAAAATTGCTCGAATTGCCTGTAATATGATTCAGAAAGCAACTAATACGAACAGTAATATCTTACTCATCGTATTACTCTACTAGAGTGTATTCTTTCTTACACATGTAATTTTCCATTTGAAATTTCGCACACTTTATACTTCTCTTTCCGGCTTTTCTTAATATTAATATTAATCTTATGTAACACCACGGTCAGAGTGCTTTTGCTGATTCTTAAGATGATTCTTTGATTTTCTGTCTCTCTCTGTGTCTGAATTCCTCGTGTTCTGCTGAAGAGCTCTAATTGTAAAAGAACACAAATTTCTTTGTCAATTTACCAAGATATTTCATTTCTTCCGCTTGGAACTAAAGCCAAAGAAGAAAGGAGAATGGTCAAATCCGGTCCCGGAATCGCCACGAACGGGACCTATGTCATTGGATAGACATTAGTATAGGTAACAACTTTTGTTCTGGGATCAATGTTCTAAACCATGGAGGAACAGTTCTAGAGCATAAAAACTATTTTTTACAATGATGAAGAATGATCAAAAGTATATGGGCGCTGGTTCATCTTCATACACGCATTAGAGTAGACGCATTTTGAAAATATTGATATAAGGTTGAGAAAAATGCCGGGACCCAGGACGATAAACGCTGCGAGTCCTTGTAAAAAAGGCCTTTATCCTTCCAAAAAATCGTTGTTTTGACTACGAATTATACAAGAACTGCTAAAGTGATCTTGATGAAATTCGGTATAGGGTCACTGCATGTTTTAAACTTTTTATTTATGCATACCACCCCCTCCCTCCACCCTCCGTTCTAGTAGCCCTCATACAAAATGGGGGCACTTTACCTTATAACTCCTTTCTAAGACGATGTAGAAAGCTGCTATTCAACAAGGGAACAATACTTATAGAAGACTTTTCAACCATGCATGTTAACCCGCTCCTCCACCACCCCTTCTAGTAATCCTATACAAAATGAGAGCATTTTGACCTCCTTTCTGAGAAGAAGTAGTTGGTTTGTAAAAGAATGAAAAAAAAATGAATAACTAATAACGTTAACAATAATTTTCTAGATTTTATATGCATTTATAGACATCTAGTCGAATTACAGATTTTTGCCTCCTCTTAGAAAGGAGTTATAAGATAAAATAGTCTTATTTTGTATGGGGGCTACCAGAAGGGGTGGTGGAGGAAGAGTTTGGTCAGTATGGTTAAAAAGTCTTCTTTAAGCCTTGTTTCCATGCTGTATTTCAACTTCCTATCTTTTCTCAGAAAGGAGTTATAAGGTGAAATGCTCTCATTTTGTATGAGAGCTACCAGAAAGGGGGCCAGTGGAGGGAGATATTATACATGGTTTAGAAGTCTTCCCTAAGCTTTGTTCCCTTACCCAAGTTCAGCTTTATACCTCCTCTTGGAAAGGAGTTATAAGGTAAAGCGCCCCCATTTTGTATGGGGGCTATCAGAATGGAGGGTGGGGGGAGGGGGTGATATGCATGGATAAAAACTTTAAGTCATACAGTGACCCTATACCGAATTTCATCAAGATCACTTTAGCCGTTCTTGCGTAATTCGTTGTCAAAACAGCGATTTATCGAAAGGATAAAGGCATTTTTACAAGGACTCCCAGCGTTTATGGTCCTGGGTCCCGGCAATTTTTCAATCTTATATCAGTACCTACAAAATGCGCCTATTCTCGTTTGTGGCGATTCCGGGACCAGCGCCCATATACTTTTGACCATTCTCCTTTGATAAGAAAAATTTCAATTTGGATTTTTTTTTTACAAATAAAATCTCAGCAGAATGCTCATAAAAAATTGCAAAAAATCAACGAGTTTTCCGAAAAGTAAATGAATATGAAAAAGTAGGGGAAAGTACTCTCTCTTCGAATGCTCATGACTTCGAATAATGTGATTTTCTTTTTTCTTCCGTAAAATACTTTACATAATTATCACGGAATTATCAATAATTGACGAAAAGTTAACTAATATTTAATAGGAATGTGTAAGTCTCTTAGGAAAAATAAAAGAAAATTCACATTCTTCGAAGGCATGAACTTTCGAAGGGGGAGTACTTTCCCCTACCTATTGTGACTCCGCTGACTTGGAACGTTTTTTTTGAAATCCTGTAAGGTAATATTGCAAAAAATTAAGCGGAAAAAATTTGCTTATAATATAAACAATTTTCAGTAAGATATCATTTTGGGAAATAACATTTCTTCATTTACATATTCACAATTTCCAAAATTATGATAAATTTTGACCTTTAAAGTTATTTCATGTGCTTCCAAAGTTCCCAATGACATAAAACTTTCTAATTTTCTTATATACAAACAGAATCAAATAAAATCAAACTTCTCTTGGAATCATCAAAATAAAGTTGTATCTTTGGGAAAATGAATTATATAAAGTGAATGATCTGAAGAAACTTTTACTATTGATGGAAACTTCTCTCCAAAGACTATTATTAATTCCTTCGATATTTTCCCTGAATATTTGAGTGAAAATGGTTAAGAAGTCAGATGGGCTTGATTTTCTGTTCGGTGATTCATTAATCAATTTCTAACACGTAAAAATAGGAAAGAAAGAGAAATATTCATTGCGTGTAATCTACACGATACCCATGATTTTCTTCATGCTTGATTATAGTGATTAAATTGTGCTTTTGGGGCCATTAGCGTCGAAAATGCTTATCGCGATTGAAGTGATTGAAGCTTCTACACGGGTTCAATTCCAAAATACCTAAGCATGTTGGTAGCCAATTGTCCAATTCATATTCATAACAAACACATTTTCCAACGTGCTATTAATCAAAATGGGGATTGCAATTTATCTTCGTCGTCAGATCATGAAATTAATGGGATTTGACGATTGTGAAGGAATCCCAACATCACTTATCCCCAAACGTGTGTGGGTAAACACCTGCTGAAGTCTTCCCTTTATTCGCCCTCATTAGGGATTCCATCCTTCATTCCGCCACTCCCAGTACTTTGAGTGAATCAATCAAATTGAGGAAGTTGTGGCGTCTTATGTTAAATTGAGAAAAAGTTTCCATCAGCGAAAAAATATTTCCATTGCTCTCTTACACAATGTTCCACAAGTTCGTATAAAGAAAAGCCCAGATATTGTATGGGACCTGCAATTTATAAGGAATCCCGTCCTCTTAAACTTCTTCCATTCCAGTGTCTCTCTCACGTTATGCCAATTCTTCACGGCGATATTTATTTCAATCCTGTACAAAAAAAAAGCCACCCATTGCGAAGATGATGATGATGATGTGTAGCTATGGAAACCCCTTTTCTATTGATTATTTTAGATATGTATATATTTTATCTGGATGTGCGTCTGCCTCTATGGATATCTTGGCCGCCGTCATGGTCACACACAATCGTGATGGGGGGTCCCCAACTTTGACAAAATGCCAAACAAGTGTCAGCGAGTTTGGAATTCGGAATCATTAAAGTTGGGCACGGAACCCTTAGCATCAAATTTCAAGCAGATGTCACCATGGAACCTCCAATTTTCCCAGAAAATAGTCACTTCTTTCTAAACTCATAACCATGAGCTTTTTAATATTTTTGAACATAATTGTATATATATTAGAAGAAAGATTAAAAGAATGTAAACAGGGAATGCAGAGGAAGCAAAAATTAAGGTAATAGCTCGAACTTGCAAATTCGATTATCTTTATTAAGAAGCAGACAGAACTAATTTTCTTATGCAAATAGGTTTAACAGGATGTCTAGTTGAATTACGATACTCAAGGGTGAGATGACAACTCCATAAAGGTTATCTCATAAAAATGAACAAATCACGATCAAATGAACAAATCAATTTTTATTGAAAAACGGATGGCAAAGCATCCCAGGCTTTGCGAAATGCTCCAACTCGTGACTTCTATGCTATACCTCAAAAGTACTTTCGCGTTATTTACCATTTATCGGTTCTCAACCGATTTGAACCGATTCATAAATCATTCAGAAGATCATCCAAAATTGTTTTAAAAGTAATAGAATTGTTTTTCGGATAAAAAATAGTTATCGATTATGAACCGGTTCGTTACCGGTGTTGCCAACTGACCAAGTTTAAATTCAAATGATTGTTGTAAGTCCTTCTGGCAAATTTTTACTTTAGTTTAATGGCGTGCAGACTCAATGAAAGACGTGCTTTATATTGCTCTCTAAAAGATTGAGATTTGAAATTAGTTTCCTATATTTTTTTCTTTTTTTTCTTTTGTTTTTCTCTTCCACGCAATTGTAAGAGGATTGTAGCCTATATTTCGTGGTTTTTCAATAAACTTAAACCTAAACTTAAAACTTGAACTAAACTATTTAATGTAATTTTGCAGATCTAAGAAATTTGATTGAATTGATCAGGGATAATAGAACAATTAAGGAAAGGAGAAGATTCTCAGAAAGTAAGGCTAGGAAAGAGATAAAAAAAATGTCACGTCATTACAATATTTTAATTGTCAGATTCCTATCGTTCTGTTCCAACTATTTGCTTATTTTGTTCATCATTTTGAGGGGAAGGGGAGGGGTGGGGGAAAATTAGGGACATGTTAATAATCCTTGGGTCGACTTATGGGAAGTCCCCAGAAGGTCCCAAGTCGCTGTCTCTAACCGTTTGACCTCTAGAGCTGGCGACTGCCGGACGGACAGATGGACAGACGGACAAACAGCGTAATGACATTTCTCATAAATCGTCTGAAACACGGAGATTTGTTGACAATAGTTGTCTTCGGGAGGTGAATGGTAGAAAATTGGGGGGGGGGAGGTGAAAGAAATCGAGGGATTACTGCTCTCTCCGTGAAATTCGAGTAGTATTACAAGGAATCACACCTAAAAGGTAGTGGTTTATTAGTATCGTATACGGGTGATCTTACAACCCAGCTTTTCATTTATTCTAGCATTTACGGATGGGCTTTACTAATTGGACAAAATAAATTGGATCATTGGATTATTTCGTCAATCTTGGTTCATCTCTTTTGCAAACAAATTGTTGGTCATGACATAACTCAGGACACTATTCGCACCTCATTTTGCATTCCTTATAGAGAGTAGTGGAGGAATTCTATAAAAGTATGAAAATGTCATAGCAAAAGATTTTTTTTATGTGGTAAATTTGGGGAAAATATTTAATAGTAAAGCCGATTGATGTCAGTTACTTAAAGCTTCACAGAGCTCCCTTCCATGGCCATTCGATACGTATTAGGCATTAATGTTATCGTGCTCTCTAATTTACTATGAAAATTGGTCATATGACTAAGTGATACTGTTACAGAATTCCCCTTGGTCGTCTCCTCGTTTTTAGAGTCTGACTCTAAAAACTGCCCAAGCTTGGCCGTCCTCAGTCTTGAGAATAAGATGACCAATCCAGAACAGTCTATTGAGACATATTTGCTTGATGACACTTACGTAACAGATAGGTAGCTCTATTAGGCTTTATGGTTGTGTAGGCTTACATATCGTCGGTTGCATTGACCATTGTCGTATCTTCATTTGGTGCAAACGACGATATAAACGTCGCTTCTTGCATCAAATGGTTACACAAAAAATGCAGACACGACAACGGTCGATGTACCCGACGATATGGGTTCAGGATCTGTCATAGAATGCTCTTTTCAAAAGTTAAAGACTCACGGTTTAGATGAATACGTCAGGAGTGCTTCAGAATTCAGAATTTCAGAACAGAAGTCCGAGAATGATCAGCAGTCACTCTTGGACATCTGTTGAGATACTGTTTTCGACTATTTATTGTTACCCTAAAACACAAATGTAAGCCTTGATGTGACTCACTGAAATAATAATATAACTTATTAAGGGAAAATGGGGAACTGAAGATGCTACCCATCTTTCAACTTCCTCTGAGTGATCTGTCCACGACGGCGACTGATGCTCGCTCACTGAAGTACTGGGACAGCTGACTCGAACAAAAGCCCCATTAACCTTCAGCAACCGCCTGAGGATGGTGTGTTGGCTGTGTCATAAGAATGAAGGATTGGAATTGGTGGGTTTGGCCGTGGACTGGGGTAACAATTGTCGACTGGGCCATACACGAAGGAGTCCACAAAATTGACGTTGTAATCTCCCATTTGACCCTGTTTAACCTTTTAAGGACGATTGGATCACCTGTGACCCAAAAATGAATTTCCTACGGGCATCTAAAGTTTAGTTTTGATATAAGATGTCAGAATGAAGTCAGAAGAAGAAAATATGATTCTTTCGGACCCCCGATTTTTCACTATCTCTTCCTTAAACGGTTAACCGATGTCCCGGATGCTATCGGACTTCCATTTATACAACCCCGGATTTCGCGCCACCTGATCAATCTAGATAAAGGACTCCTGTGCAGTTCTGGGATGTAAGTCCTATGATATCTATCGGCTGAATTTTTTTTTTGGATCTGCTGTATATAGATCTATTATTTAGGTCCACTGCTAATGAGCTTAATTGCACTTGATTTCACGAGGCATGGGACTAACAGCCCCATTCATTATAAGAAAATATAATAATGAATGTTCCGAAATTTCGCTAGCTTGAAGGCCTAGTTCCTCTTTGGGATGTTCTGCCAGCATTGTTATCTCAAAATATTCAATGTTCAAAGGTTTGAAATGTTTCAGATATCAACTTCAAAATTAAAGACGATTTAATAAGGATTATTGTTACCACTTCATTTTAGTTATACGAAGTTTGTTGCATTTAGATTTCAAACATGAAAGTACCCATATTTTTGTTGGCAACATTCAAATATTATCAATTTTGTGATTTTTGCGGTTGCTTAATGCTTGAACATTATAATAATGAACAGCATATTAAACTTTTATTGAAAATTAAACTTAAAATAGGATACACATACCCATAAACAATAACGATGTGTTCCTTTGTGGGAGTCGACATTTGGAAATTAAAGTTTGAGGTACATAAGTAAACCCTTTTGAATCTTGTAAGTGTCTCTTTATAACGTCATTAGGACACTATTAATAAAATTTATTTTGTGTAACATTTATAGTGCGAATGCTCATTAAATTACATTACAATGTCGAACCCCATCAATATTTCACTTGAGTGCCTCAATTAGCTGGAAAATTCTCTGCTTTCACCTCATTCGTTTCGTATGTAAATTTAATTGCATGAAATTGCAAATTGTTTGACTATTTATAGATTATGCAATGGAAAAGGTGTGCTAAAAGTGCACAAAAAGGGAAGAGCAAGGAGCTTTGCAAATAGCTTTAATTGAATACACACATTCGGGATACATTTCATTGTTTGTTCAATAAAGTAATTAAAATGGGTCAAATTTCCATCGGTTAAGAGGAAAATTCTCTGAATTTCTATTGCAGGATCTGATTTTTTTTGTATTTGAATTAAAATGGAAAACTAATTAACCGTATTTACACACGCGGTAGCTCAATTAAAAATGCAAAATCTTGTTGTTACGGTTCATCAAATACGGAAATCCATTCTCAGCCTTCCACTCTATCAACATTCTATATCATTTGTGGAAAAATCGACAAAAATTTTAAATTGTTCACATCAATATCATTCAGTTCAGTGAGTTTTCAAATGGTTTTTTTTTTTTACTGTGATTTCTTTTACGAACGACCGAACAACGAGCTTGAAAGTTCACATTGAAACTGACCAAAAATCTATTAAAGTTGTAATCCTCTGCAGAATTTCATCAGTCTATGGTTCTCAGTCAGTAAAAAGCAGATATACGAGTGAAAAGTTCTGTGTGAGAACATCTTTTTAATAGTTTTTCATGCACAATATAATGGACTTTTTATAGTGAAGAAGTTTATGCAAAAAATACTTTATTTAGGCCATAATAAAAAAAAGAAAAATAGTTTGATCATGGGTCAATTCAATCCAAATGGCTCTATATGTAAATCTTGTCGATTCTTTACGTTCCCAATAAAAGTTTATAAAAAAAACATCAGCCATCGATTTGATCTAGAAACTCTGGCCTTTGTCATTAAAATGAAAATCACATCCTTCATGGGTCTGCCTCACATGCCGTGCTTCAGTCGTTTAATCACTTGGACCAGTTCAAACGGAAACTTTCGAAGTTGAAGGGTAAAATTTCACATATACACAGCAAGTAAATTACTTTCTTCTCCTATATAAGAGTTCGTCAAATAAAAAAGTAGTGAAATAGCTTGTGTTTAGTGAAGAAAGTCGTTGAAATTCAAGAACTTATGAAAGTTGTGGTTTTCTTTTTTAATTTGTCAATATCCGATTTCCGTTGTGAAAACGAATAAACAAGTAAAACTAGTGAAAATTATGGCAACATATTCTCTAGTCGCCACTATGAGCTTTTCAAGTCTGCCAGCATTAGAAACTCAAAATTTTTTAAAATATTATATTTTTTAATGTCCTTTTCAAAATGTATTATCTTGACTAAACGTAAAAACCTGATTCGAAAAAAATAAAAAAAAACTATTTTTACATTATTATTTTTTAAGTCCCATTCCTTAGGCTGTCTACACACTATGAGCATTTTTTAAAAAAAATCTTTAAAAAATAACCCTAAAAAGGTTTTTAAAAAGAATCGGCTCTACACTAGTGAAAATTTTTGTAAAAAAATGGATTTTTTACAGAAATTTGCCTAGTATGTAAGCAATTTTGTAAAAAAAAACCGACCCATTTTTATTTTTTAAAAATTTTTTTAAAGAATTTTTTTAAAAAATGCTCATATGTGTAGACAGCTTTAGAGGGTAAAAAAGCAGCTTTTACCTCATTAATAAACTTAGCTAGTATATCTTAAAACATTCATAAGAAAAATAAATAAATAAATAAATAAAATTAAAAAATAAAATAAACTAAAAATAAAAAAATTTTAAAAGGAGGTAATATACACTTCCAAAAATTTTTAAGCTTTGTTACTTTGTTTTTACTGATAGAACAGATTTTTCAATGTTAATTCAGTTTGTGGCCAAATACGAAAAAATAAATAATTGCAAATTCTATTTACGTCCTAATATGAAAGAGAGTTTACACCAGGAAACATCGGACCTCGGAATGCTCGAAACTAGGAATGCATGCAAATTGTGGACTAAATTTTTAGGGTAAGTATCGCGACGACGTAATTTTAACTATCTCAATCGTAAACATCAGCAAAAATTATAGAGAATTCAAGAGGATTTCCCGAAAGTTCTTGTCAAACTTTAGAAGGTTGGAATTGAAAAATTTCTTCAAAAATTCAATTTTCAAATTGCGATAACTTAAAAATAGCTTGACGGATTTTGTGATATAGGACCATTGCACGGACCTACACAACGAGCTTACAACATGTCAAAAACGAGCCGAATACTTCTATACAGGGTGACCAGAATGAACTGGTAGGTCATTTTATTGAATCCAAATACGAATGATATTCGGTGGGACAAATATAGTATGTTATTCATTCATGATATGAACCCCTATAAGAAGCATTAAAAATTTCAAAAAGGATACTATCCTACCTATGCTCAAAAAAGTTATGCTCGATAGAGCGATGGAATTGTTTCGCTTGGCCCTTATACGGCCTTCAAATCTAAAGCTTAGCCATATGGCTTAATTACTCTAATTCTAATTCCGTATCAATCGAGCTTTTTTTGCATGAATTCAACATAAGATCGTTTTTTAAGGGTCAAATGACCTATTACCTATTAGATTCAGAAAAAGCAATAAAGTTGGTTGCTATTTTAGGATTATGAGACCTTCAGTAACTATACTAAGCCTGTAGTCTGACGACCGTGTTAGAGGCCAGCTACCGAACATCGGCATCATTAGTGGTGTTACTTTTAAAATTGAACAATTCGTCAAGAAACAAAGTGATTGTTTTTATTTGACAGAAAATTTATATGATTAATTAGGATATTCGAATGATTACCGGAAGTCAAAGATAGTAATTGCTAAAAATATGCTGAAAAACAATGTTTCGTAACTGGTTTTAAGGGTTTCCAACGTACAATGTCCTCGACGGTCATCGGATGGAAAAGAGGTATATTTGGCCAATGTAAGGATTAAATAATACCAAAGTGTCGATGAACAAAGTCCAGACCTTCGTCGTGAATGGTATCGTATACCGTAAACTTATGATACGTTCATCGGCAGACTTAACCCTTTAAGGACGAATGGGACACCGGTGTCCTAAAAACAAAAACTAAATTTTCGGACTATTAAAAGGACAAAATAATTTTCCATGGTCAAAAAAATTCTTCTTGTTTGTGGGAGATCGGTGTTCCATTCGTTCTTAAAGGGTTAAGGCCGTAATCCATGCCTAAGGTGGTTATGCTGAAAATTTCAAAAGAATTCTCACACAGTTTAGGATTTCTGGATTTTTTTCTCTTTTTCACCAATAAAATTCATTTTGAAAAAAAATCACAGCCCTTTAGAAAGTTATGGGGGCCATCCCATAAAATCGGGTTAATCCGTTTGACTGCGTTTAGCAAATTGACTATTTTTATGTCAATTCAGAAATGACCAAAAACGTTACCCAAAAAATCATTGAATAGTGCTTTTGAAATTAGGGCAAAAAATAAAATTTCCAATTCATAATTTTTGTCTAAGTGCTCCTTAAATATATTTTTAGATCGTCTTTGATTTTTTTAGGAAGACTAAACACAAGAGTAATTATTGTGATTTTTTGAAATAGATATTAGATTTCAGATGACGGGAACTAATAAATATGAAATATGCTCTTGTTCAGTAATAAACTTCGCGATTTGAGAGCTCTCTCCGGTTGAGGTTTTTTTGTACCGAATAGAAAGTATATCATAGAGAACTTATCTAAAAACCCGTTGGAAGTTCGAAAGTTCAAACCAACGGGTTACACAAAAATGAGAAAATTCATGAAAAGAGCATTTATCATAATGAAATTGCCATTCAAACGTTTTACCTTCCTGAAATTTCCCAAAACTACACAAAAAATCACTTTTTGCAGCAAACGTTTACACACTTTCGACGATTGAAGTGTCAAGAATCCTGAAATTCGAAATGGTAGAACAATCAGCGCTAAAGCGGCGAGTACGTGAACTTGAACTTTAGGCTTCCGGTAGATTTTCGAATAGGTTTGGCTTGGCTTTGCAGTGGCTTTTTCTCTTCGAAAGGTTATTAGTGAACGGAGCCAATAGGTACTATAGAGATCCTTATTCACTCAAAAAATAGTCCAAGAGTGTAGAAACAAGAATCAGTGTTTACAGCTACCCCATGTTTACCACTGCCCCAGTTTGCCCTAGTAATGCGATTCTTCATTTCGAATCTTTACCTTTGTGAGGATTCACTTCATTATCACCTCAAACAGGAGCCTCTCGACATTTCATTTTTTCATACGTTTTTGCATAGAGGCACTGAAGACTATTGGCAAGATTTTTTCTAAAGAGAATTGTCTGATCAGTCTGATATATTTCGAAACCATGCATTAAGAGGTATCTAAAAATACGTATTTCATAATGTTCGTCAAAATTATACAAGAACTACGAGCAAATTTGCTTAAATGAAGCAAGTTTGAAAAGTGAAAAAAGCTTCACTTTTTATTAGGCTTCATGGGCTTTTGCCTCAAATGATAATAATTTAGTCATATCGTCGCTTGGATCACCAATTGTCGTAACTTTGTAATAATTAGGTAATGCACAGACTGCACAAGAATGACAACCATACCTTTATAAACTTTCATGATGACCATATTTTTTAAAATTAAAAAAAAACTTATTATTAATATATAAACATGTGATATGTGAGGTATGTTGAACAAGATAAAAGTCCCTGGAATGCTGAAACTTATTTTAACCCATTTCAAAATTTCTTTAATGACATATTTCTCTATTGTACGTGTCCTTGCAAACGTGAATCCATCAAACCTTTAATATATGTGAAAGCTTTAAAGTTCATTACTGGACCATTGTTTGTGTCGTCTAGCGTCCAAAAATAGACAAGTGATTCCACCACCGTGGCGTGTGATTCTATTATGTGAAGGATTTCGAGTGGAGCTTTGGAATTGTGGGGTGGTTTAAATGTTAAGTTTCTAACATTCTTCCACCCTAAATGAATAACATTCTCGCTTATTTGACGTGTCGGAGAAAAGTTAACAGTGAAAGGATGAGACAATGAATTGGGTCAGTGAAAATGCGTGTTATGGGTGGGTGATGAAAATGGCACAAAAAACATCATGTTCTTCAAGACAACTCATTAAATTTAATTAATCCATGACACAAATTCACTTAATCCATACTATAGCCCCTTAGAACACTTTGTGCGAGCGTAAATGAAGAAAATGAGTTATCCTCACATCTTGTGCTAGAAATCTATTTTCTCATCTATTATTATTTCAAGAAAATTTTCACCTTCTTTCACTTAATTGAATTCAAAAAAGAAAAGAAACCAACACCTTTGTCATTCTAGGAAGAAAGGAGAAAAGAAAATTTACCTCCTTGATTAATGAGGGTGAAAAAATTCCATAAAACTGGACCATTTTCCAAACACTTAGAGCTTTTTCTTTCGTCTCACTACCGTAAAATATTGTTTTGAAGGGAGAAAAGGTGACGTACAAATCCAAACGTAAAAGTAGTTGAGAAGGAAAAAAAAACAGGATGAAACAATTCTATTAAAGTGTCACTTTCAGGTGATTTTCCTATCTTGTGTGAGTATTTTTTTCTCGATTTTCCATGCAATTGCCAAGAAAATACAACGCACAAACTGATGGAAACGACGATTGGTAGAGAAATAAATAAATGTCTTGACGTCGAAATCATGGCATATCGTTTACAATATCCCCAAAATTCGCCTTCTCAAGCATCTGGGATTTTCATAAATTATCCAATATCGAGAGCTTTCAGAGTATTATTTAGGGTAGATAATTGCTTAAAATTAGAACTATAAGTATCATCCATGGAAATATTCTGCATTATTTTATACAAAGCATATTGATGTTAATTTTTATGTCCAACGCACAATAACTTTTGTTTTGTAAACATGTTTTCGAAACTACCTATGACAGTGAGCGAGACGACTAGATCTAGATCTCACTCTCTCTCACAGGAAGCTCTGAAAACATGTTTACAAACAAAAGTTATTGTGCGCTGGGCATTATGCTCAACGCACAATAATTTTCGTTTTGTAAACATGTTTTTGACATTTCAATGAGAGCGAATGAAACCGAAATCTAGTCATCTCGCTCTCTCTTATGTGAAATTTTGAAAACATGTTTACAAACAAAATTTATTCTGCGTTGGGCATTACTGCCTCTGGTACAACTTTTAGATCAGGAAATACTCATGAAATTATATGGGTGCACTCACAAATGGGGTTTAATTCACCAAATTCTCTTGAAGTGTCTTTGCTAAAAGTCTATGGTATTCTATTTGAACAATGTGACATTAATATTCGTAAGATTTTAATTCCATATCGGATTTTCAAAATAAATTTTCTCAAAAGGTTGGAAAAAATTACGTACTTAATATCACATTAAGAAAACATTAAAAAAATAGTGATTATGAGTAATAAAATATAAAGATTTACACATGATAACATTCGAAGATCTTCGAAATTCGAAAAGCAAAGACTTCAACCACCATACATCCAGAGCGATAAGTATAAATATCTTCTTTAGATTTCGAAACCGATGTCCGAATGTCTTTTCTTTTAGAATATTTATTTTTTTTATTTTTTAGAAAACGTTTTCAAAATAAGTTTAACCCTTTTGGGACACCAATGTCCCAAAAATAAAAACTACAGGGAGTTCTGCTTTGAAAGAATTTCTCGGGACCGAAAAAGGCCCGCGAATTAACTCCTGTGACATAGTAAGATTGTATATCTTCAGGAGATATCTTTGGAATAAGTAACGTAAACGTCGTGATGTATTCAGGACATTTTTGGCGCCAATTATTCAGCCTAATTTCAGCACCAAGGGTTCATAAGAAGTGCATTTCAAATTTGCCGCATGAAAAATTTTGCATATATTTAGGAGCACTTCAAAAATGATTTATAAAATCGGTCCCAATCCCAATAGTAGGCAATTCATATCAAATTCTTTCAGTCCGTTTTCACTTAAGTCGGAACTCCCTGTAATTTATCGGACTATTTACAGGACAAAATAACTTTCTATAGTCAAAAAATGTTTTTTTTTGAGTCACCGATGGCCCACTCGGCCTTAAAGAGTTAAAGAGAATGAAAAAAGAAATATTTTTTAGTATCTTACTGGGTTTGATCAAGAACTGTTGATATGCTTGCTCTCAAATGAAATCTAAATTCACAACTTAAAGCTTTTAAAGATTGTGAGAAATTTGCGTCAAAACGGTACCATTTTTTTGAAGTACAGCTCGTCAAATTACGTCAAAACCTTCCGTTTTGACATAAAATAGTGTGACTCTTTGGTGTTCTGTTAAGTGCAACAAAACTTCAAATTGTAAATAAGATGACATTCTTAATTCTTCATTGAAAGCTTGCGTTCTACATAATTAAAGTGAATTCGTTTGCCCCTCAGTTTGAGACTGAAATTGTGGATTGAAGTGTACCGTCGCCGTCGAAAGGAGAGGTATGTTGGATGGAAAATCCTAAGAAGAGAACTCTGGGATGAACATAAATTTCTTCCGAAGCTTTGGAAAATTCAATACTTACCACTAATCCACGATCCATTGAAGGGTTGCCACTTGAGACGACCGCTTAGGACGTCCGATATGCTAATCATGTGCCCTTTAATGCGATTTCCTTCATCCTCTGGAAATATAAAAGGATAATTGTCTATATTAATCTCATAAACAATAAATTACTGTGACTTTTGGAATATTTACAAATCATTGAGCAATATTCGGCGGCACGAATTTTTGCTTTCTCTTTTTTTCGGCTGTCAAAATACCAATTGAGAAAAGATATACGGAGAAGAATTGACTATGTGTTTTGTGTCCTTTTTTTCTCATGCTTTTCCAATGGAAGGGAAATTATAGGCAATAAATCATGTCGCGCCAGGGTGTAGTTTTTCTTCTTCCAACATTCTTGTTGGCGTTTTTTTTCTCATGTGCGTCTAATACGAAAATCTGTGCCATTTTCCTGTGGTACGAGGTGAAATCTGACTTCGTCCAATTGAACCCAAATTTTGTACACATTTTGACATTCACAGATCACGATCACGAATATGATACCCAGTAAAAATCTAAATTTCCGGCTGCCCTGCTATTTTTGCGTAGTATAAAAGTGTTCCGGCGAGAGAACGAAAAGGGATATGGACTTGCACTTTTTTGCAAAGGTTAAATTTCGGGTGGACGACACAATGTTATTATGTTAGATACAGATAGATACTTTTCAATAAATTTTTAGTATTTTGTTATGAAGGCTGAGACTATTCTAAGGATGGATTGCACTTTTGACTCGACCTACTCTAACCTGAATTATCATCGAAAAATTGAATTTCGAAATTCGGAATTCGGACTTTGCGTGACCAGCCATACTTATTTTGATTTCGATGAAATTTTAAAATGTCGTACGCAGTAATATTTAAGGACGAGATCATTCCAACGATAGTCTACACCCTTCTCCCCTCAACGAACCATACCCAGAATTACACTTGCTTATAGACTCTATCAGGAATCAGGGATGTTCAAATCATCTAACATGTGAATATAAGACCGATTGGAGATGTTTGACAAAATTGAACGATCACAGCTGTGATTATAAAAGAATCACAACTAATTGGTATTAGTACACTACAGAAATTGACAAACTTTGAATGTCTTCATATATTGCATTATCTGGCATTATTTCGACAAACAAGTATTTAAATAATTGGCAATTGTTATTTGCAAGTACTGAATTTGCTGCAGTTCACAAACTTTAATCAGAAACTTTCAGTGTGATTCAAACAACGCTAAATCCCATTAGAGCTGCACAACAGGCAAAAGATAGTTGGTTTATTTTGAGAGCAATTGCAAAAGTTGATTTTAAAATTAAGATATTGCATAATTCTTCATTAGAGTCTCGTTATGAACTTTGTAGCAAAGGAAAAATTCACAAAAAGTTTTCTTGTGAATGATATAATTGAATAACAAAAGACTGCAGTGAAATTTTTCTAAATGGATTTTATATCACAATTCAGTACTTGTACTCCTTGTACCATGTATTCTATTTTTCTTTTGTCTGCAGCACACTGAACAGAATTTTGGTAAGAATAGTGAGCAAATTAAACTTGGTAAGGAGACAATTTAATGACATGAGCAAAGAGAAATCTCGGAAGCAATGAAGTAGTATCTTGGCAAAATACATATGATAATAATTTTTGATCGATTTTTTTTTGTTATTTACAGACTAAAATTGAATATTTTACTGTCCAGAATGCGGGATATTTTATTAAGTTTTTCCATTATTATTAATTTCAATTTTATGTAAATTTTGGAAAATCTTGGAAGTTTTATTCTAATCCCCAAACAATTGGTTATAATAGGTTACCTAAAATGATTAATGTGTGTCTCTCTTGTTATCCACAACTCCTCTTAAATATTAAATACCAATCCTTGTTTGTATTCTTTTATCTCACGTCCTGTGTATTTATTTAACACTAACCTGTGCAAGGAGAAGAAAACAATAGCAAATTTTCAGGTTCTGAGGATGAAACTTGAGGTAGACCAGGTAGACTAATAATAGGATTGCGTTTATCACACTTTAAGAAAGAAGATAAGCAATGGTGCTTTTATGTTGACTTAATTTTCTGGATATTTAATAACAATTTGCTCTATGGTAGGTAAGAAAACTTAAGCATTTTCACTCTATAATAATAGAATGTTTCTCTACAATAAACTCCCCATAAACTTTCTCGAGCAAAATTTACGGCCATTAAATTTTCCTCCATTTAACTCGTTTCTTCTTCATTATCTTATTAAAATTTGTTGTCTATTTGCTTTTATAAATTTTAAATTTCCACAAAATTCAAACTGAAATTTTTTGCAAGTTTGCAAGAATTATTTTCAAATCGTTTATGAACTTCAATAAATTCAAACACACAATGAAAAATATACCTATGTAAATATTGACAAAATATTTCCCTTATAAGCGTAACTATTTGCTTCAATACGCCAAATATTGACGAAATGAACGAAATATTCTGCAGAGAAAGTCATAATAGTTTATCTTGGGTAGTGGGAAGGGGGCACTTTTGAATTCGGTGATCTTTAAAGAGGTTTTTCTTCTCCAGTTTTTAAATAGAACTGAATCTTACGATGATGTCAACACTGAGAAAAAAAGAGAGTGTGATCAACTTTTTTCCTCGTAACTTTAACCCTTTTTAGGTATAAAAATATATCAACATTTTTTAATGTTAATTTTACACCTTTTTAAAGGTAAAATTAACATGAAAAGGGTTAATTTAACCCCTAATACACCAAAAAAGGGTAATATTTACACTGATTTCGGATCAATAATGCAGGGTAAAATTCACATTTCCGGAATGTTATTTTAACTTTTCGGATTTCTCTCACTCAGTGAAGTAGCTCTACAAACCAATTGTGAAGTTAAATTACATCATGATGAGGGCTCAATTTCACTTAAAAATTAAAGAATAAGCCCTATTTCAAGGTCTTCCCAATTCAAATCTGCCCCACTACACCCTACTACCTCTATGAAATGCATATATTGTCGGTTGGATCAGCAACTGCGACAACTACATTTACTTTAGATGTGCATTCGTTGTAAGCGACACATTGCTACGCGGTATTTGCAACGAATGTAGACATAAAGCAAAACGATCGCTCAGAATAAGAAACGAATAACTTGAATTAGGCAAATTTTACAGGAGAGCGATTTGGATCTGAGATTTTACATGCAGAGTATAGGATTTTTGGGATTTAAAATCTCTATAACTTTGAAAATAATTATCATTCAAGTATAATAATCAAAGGGAAGGTAGAGGGTATAAAGAAGTATCCAAAAAGCGAATTAAACGAATTTCGTAAAAAAATCGAGATTTTCGACTTATGTTTTAAGTCGTCGAAAGAAATTTAACACAGTTGCTGACTCAACCGACAATATATTTATTTATATATCGTCGTTATTTGGCAAAAATAAACTTATCTACATATTTATTTACACACAAATACAATTGCACAACATGGGACGCTTGCAGAATACTCTAAAATATTGCAAAATATGTTATAATTCATCAGATATAAGATGAAATGTCCAGGAGCAAGATATTTTCCTTCTGGATTTCACAAAGAAAAACAATGTCCCAACTGTCCCAACTACATTGTTGGCACAAAAACACTTTCATAAACTTTTCCCTTGCCGACAATAGGGTCATATATGACCCGGAAAATTCTACGCGCTTTTCTGGAAAATTGAGAGTAGTTTATTATATCAAAATATGCATTCTACAATCTTTGGATGTTCTATTTTATGTTTCTAAAGAACTTTTTGCTGAAAAAAATAAATGAATATAAAAAAATTTGAAAAAGAAAATTCATTTCACAAAGTTCGAAATTCGTGATTTTTGATCTCAAATATTTTCTTCTCCTGAATATCTGGAGTCTTGAGAAAATTAGCCAAGAATCTTGCATCCTTCTATTATGATGTCGTGCACTAACAGATTTTAAAAAAAATAGTCGATTACATAGCAGCTCTCCCTTTGTGTTCGAGCAGTAATATAGTTTAGGGGTGTATCGAGTTTCTATTTTCTATATCGAAAAATTATAAAAGAAGAACTATATTACATAGTGGCGTTATGCAATATATTTCTTATAAAGCTAGCAATCTTTTCCCATCCAATGCATGTTATAGTATAGTAAATGCAAATTATTGCACAATATTAATAGTTTTTGCTATTCTGCGTATTTTACAGCTTAAAAGCTTACTAAATCTTTAAAAGAATTCATAAAGAACTTAAAATAGAATACTATTGGCCGAGATATTTTTCCATTAGAGCAGAAAAGATAAGTTTTTTTTTCACTTTAAGTTTTGAGCTACAAGCTGTGCCCTGTAAAAATGTGAAATATTCTAATAATGTCTCCGTCTTTTTGTCCATCGCATTTTCTTTCTTTCACTCCGGAGGTTGGTCATCGGCGGTGGCCGCATAAACGCAAAGCATATAATTACTTGAAAAGGACTCGAGTGTAAGCACAATAAATAAATAAATAAATAAATAAATAATAAATTAAGCGACTCGTCGTAAAAATTATTAAACTGAAGAAGAATTTTTTTCACAAGAAAAATAAAAACCAAAAGAATAATCTCTAGGGGGAAGTGGGGCACCTTTGAATGTGGGGCAAAATTGGGATTTTTCGCCTATTTTCAAATAAAATTGAGCCTTATTGTGATATAATTTTGCTGCACAAACAGTTAGAAGCTAAATTACGTCACAATCAGCCTCAATTTAGTTTAAAAATAGGTGAAAAATCTTAATTTCAAAGGTGCCCCACTTTCAAAGGTGCCCCACTTCCCCCTACAAGAACTTAAATATAGTTTTCTGATATCTTAGAAAATTATTGATATTAATCAAAGACCATGTTAGGTGTCCAATTAAATAAATCTTAATCTGGATTTTCCTTTCTTAGTAATCAAAGTTTATTTATATAAGATGTTTTAAAATGAGAATGTTTATAAATGCATTAAAATCATGGGACTGCTTCACAATGTAATAGCATTAGAAAATTTTAAATAACTCCAAGAAACATATTAAAGTAAAACTTTATTGGAGAGTTATTGCAATAATAGTGCATTTAAGTTCGAAAGCATTGAAAAATAAAATTTAGTAGGGGAAAGTGTTCTGCCTTTGAATGCGGCAGCCTTTGGATTATTACATTAATTTTTTTCTCTTATTTCCCAAATCAAACCTTCTATTTTGTTAATAGAAAATAGTTAGTTGTATTGACTAGAGTTTAGATAGGGTTTTTGCTTTAGAAAATAAGGAAAAAATGAAATATTCAAAGGCTGCCGCATTCACAGGCAGGCCACTTTCCCCTATTGGAATTAAATATTATTTTTACATCTCAAAGAAGACTTTCGATTATCCTGTTCCTTTCCCATTGGTTTTGGGATAAATATCGATTTTTATTCTTTTTGAAAATCTTTACAAAATTGATTGGAGGTATTGTGCATTTAAGAAATATTTGCTCAAAAAGTTTTATATAGGTTGCTTAAGTCTACTAGTCTAACACCGTTAGTCGTAAAACTAAAGCTAGTTTCAAAATGAGTGAATTGACGCAGCTAGTTCATAGATTGATATATAAAAAGTATACAGATAAATTTTGCATGGTTTCATGCAATTCAATTTCCATGATTTTCATTGGTGTTATCTTTCCAATTTATTTTGTGGAGCTAGGATCCACTTTGCCCTCCGTGGAGGTGGGCTTAGGGCTTGCTCTCACTCGCTCGCAACCCCACCTCGCTTGTTCCCGGAACTAATATGACTGAATGGACAGTAATAGAATTCCTTTCTCTCACTTCTTGGGAGAGAATGTCTTCTTCTTTCACTGTCTAAAGATCGACTGCCTAAGGGTGAGCGAGGATCAAACCGAGCAAGCGGCGCTAGCCGGTGATGATAACATCACAAAAGAGAAAAATGCCACAAGCGGGTGATTTTAAGCTTTAGGTGGCGGGGGAGCTACCACATGCGGCCAATCCTGACATTCCGTCGTCCTCGGCGGAGACAGAGTTAAATTGGAAGGGTGCGAAAGAGGTCATGAGAACCTGTTCATGCTTCTTTTCTTTCACATCCACTGGCCGTTTTAAGATTGAATTTCAGGAAAATCAAAGAAAAAGAAACCAACTACTATTTGAAAGTCAAGGTTATCATACCACAATTTTAGGCAAAGAGCACGCAAGATATTCATGGTCCCTAAAAGCAAACTTCTCTATCCAAGCAGTCTGCAGCCTGATTGGGAGATTGCTCACGATTAAGATCATGATTCCAAGTGCATTATTGGCTAAAGTTGAACCAAATATTTGCCGAGTATGACTACCGTTCTTGTAAATGAACTCCTAACCAGATCTTATTACCTGGTGTCAAATAGGGAAAAATAGATTTCCAAAGCCCAGTTTTCTAGTCGGATTCTTGTTCTAATTTTCTTATAGTAGATTGTTTTCCTGAAAATTTATTCTATTGCCCTTACCAAGACGGGGAACATTAAAATCAGACATGCAAGCATTCCTGCAGACTGAAATTTCTTTCACGTTCGGGAGATGTACCGTTCTTGTACTATAATTTCCCAGAACGTTTTCACTCTTGTACTTCCCTTTTCCCAGAGTATACATCATCCTCGAACGCCCCAGAGGATCCATAATCCTCTGGTCCTTTGTGTAAGTTGATTCGTAGGGAGATGCACCGTTCTTGTACTGTAATTTCCCAGAACGTTTTCACTCTTGTACTTTCCTTTTCCCAGAGTATGCATCATCCTCGAATGTCCCAGAGGATCCATGATCCTCTGATCCTGTGTGTAAGTTGATTTGTAAGGAGATGCACCGTTCTTGTACTGTAATTTCCCAGAACGTTTTCACTCTTGTACTTTCCTTTTCCCAGAGTATGCATCATCCTCGAATGCCCCAGAGGATCCATGATCCTCTGATCCTGTGTGTAAGTTGATTTGTAGGGAGATGCACCGTTCTTGTACTGTAATTTCCCAGAACGTTTTCACTCTCGTACTTTTCCTTTTCCCAGAGTATGCATCATCCTTACCCTTTCCGGGGTATCCATCGTCCTTAGGTCACTCGTGCAAGGTGATTTACCAGGAGATGCACCGTTCTTGTACTAAAATTTCCCCGAACGTTTTCACTCTCGTACTTTTCCTTTCCCAGAGTATGCATCATCCGTGGACTCCCATTAGGGGTTCTTCTGCCCGCAGGGTCAAATGAAACAAGTCTGGAGCCACAACTGAAATTATACCACGAGGACATTAATACACTAATCTATTCAAGTCTTCAAAGTTCTACGATCTTAAGTGATTCATCTTTCTTTTCTAAGCATCAATCAGCATCCTCTTCTCTTTCCATTACCATCTCTTCTTCGAGTTCTCCGAGAGCTTCGTTTACTCCACAACTCTTCAAATTGTCGGCTGAATATATTGCTCTGAATGGTTTCCGACTAACTTGATATGAAGGGACGTCTTTCACGAGATATCGATCATGACCTTTTATCTCGTTTATCATATAGGGGCCTTTGTACTTGGGCATCAATTTCCTCACTCCTCCTGTAGCCGGAGGGTTGAAACGTATGAGGACGAGATCTCCCACTTTATATTTATGAGGTGCTTTGGTCCTTTTATTATGGGCAGCGGCCTGTGTTTCTTGATGGCGTTTCATTCTCCTGGCTGCTGCTTCTCGTAGATCTGGTAGAGGAATTATATCTTCAATCTCTGTTTCTATAGCGGATGACACGGCATTCAATAGGACATTTCCTATTGCATTTCGAGGATCATAGCCCATCAATAACCTATGGGGTGTTTCTTTAGTGACCCTATTTTCACTAGAATTAATTGCCCACTGGACCGTTGGGAGATGTTTTTCCCAATCCCCTCCATTTTCAGAGTTAGATAAGCATTTCAGGGAATCTTTAACAATCTTAAATACTCTCTCGATCTGCCCATTTGCACGGGGAGTTGCTACACCTACCGGGGAATGACGGATCTCATTATTATTACAAAAATTTTGAAACTCTTTAGAACTGAATGCAGTGCCATTATCACTGACTACTACAGCCGGAAGTCCGAAAATCTGCGAGACTTCCGTTATAACTTTAATAGCATTTTTAGAAGTTGGCCCAGTAACTCCACGTCATATTGTAAACCGAGTAAAAGCATCTATCAACCCCATTATATATTCTTTCCGTCCTGCAGCCATCGGAAAAGGCCCACAGAAATCAATATGAACTACGAAAAATGGAATAGGTTTCTTCTCGGTTATATACCACGTATGACGGTGTTCATCTTTTCCACCCTT
This sequence comes from Phlebotomus papatasi, assembly GCF_024763615.1. Taxonomy (NCBI): domain Eukaryota; kingdom Metazoa; phylum Arthropoda; class Insecta; order Diptera; family Psychodidae; genus Phlebotomus; species Phlebotomus papatasi. The sequence goes on from NC_077224.1 coordinate 48,951,517, forward strand.
GTGCATTAAACATCTCACGCACGCTTCAACATATTTCTTGACCATAGGTCTTATCCTAGGAAACCAGTATTCCCTCTCGATATTTTCTATTGTCCTGTTAAGTCCTGGATGACCCATTTCATCATGTGCATTACGTAAAATGTAGAATCTTAATCCCCTAGACACTACGAATTTGTTTCCTTTATCCGTTTTTCGATATACTCGGTTATCTTTGACGTCATAACACTTGCGAAAAGACTGTAAATCTGGATGTCCTTTGGCATTTTCCTCCAGAACCGTACGAATTCTCTGTATAGTTTCGTCCCCACTTTGAAGGGCGGCTACCCAATCTTCATCTGCGATTCCTATCGTGAGCACATTTGGTATGTCTCGATGAACGGGCGGTCCGACAGGATTCCTACTAAGGCTATCAGCGTGAGCCATTTTGGATCCCGCTCTATGCTCAATGTTGAAATCAAAGGGCAACATTCTCATCCACCATCTAGCTATACGTGAGATTAGGTGTTTAGTAGTCAACGAATGTTTTAATGAATGACAATCTGTTACCACTGTGAAATGTTTTCCCATTAAAAAATATTTAAACCTTTCCATAGCTTCAACTACTGCTAGAGTTTCCAATTCGTAACTATCATATCGTTCTTCGGTATCTGTAGTAGCTCGACTAAAATATGCAATAGGATGTAATTTCTCTTTTGTGTCCCTTTGCATCAATACCGCAGCAAGTCCCAATTTACAAGCATCGCAATGTAATTCAGATTCAGCATTGGGATCGTATATTTTGAGAAAAGGCCGTTCTGTTAAATGAGATTTCAACTTGTTAAAAGCTACCTGTTGCTCTTCCTTCCATTCAAAGTCTACATTTTTCCTCGTTAATTTTCGTAGTGGCAATGATATATTAGCATACCCGGGAACGAATTGCCGGAAATACCCAGTAAGTCCTAAGAACTGACGTACCCCCTTGAGATCTTTTGGGCGAGGGAATTGAGCTACGGCTTCAGTTTTGAACGATCCGGGACTTATTTTTCCTTCCGTTATTTCATGTCCCAAATATGATACCGTTAAATAGAGAAACTTACATTTCTTTATTTTCAATGTCAGATTGTGCTTTTTTAGTTCCTCTAGGAGTTTTTCTAACACATGCAGATTATCATCCGTGCTTTCGGCGGCTATGAGGATGTCATCTACGAAACATGAAATTCTATCATCTTCAATAGGACCTATGACTTTATCCATTAGTCTCATGAAGAGAGCCGGGGAATTTGCTAGTCCAAACGGCACTCTTTTATACTGATACTGAGCATCCGGAGTCACGAAGGAAGTGTACTTTCGAGAATCCGGATGCACAGGAATCTGATGATAACCCATCATCAGATCCAGTGAAGTGAAAACTTTACTTTTCTGAATTTTGTGCAGTTCTTCTTCAATATTGGGAACCGGATGATAGTCTTTCTTGACTATGGAATTTAATAACCGATAATCGACACAGATCCTGAGTTCACCCCCCTTTTTCTTTTGAACTATCATTGGACTCGAATACTCAGATGTAGATTCTTCGATAATGTCTTGATTTAAGAGGGATTGAATTTCTGATTTTACTAGATTCTTATAGTGATATGGAATGCGATATGGAGCATAACGAATAGCTTTATCTTCTCTCAATTCTATTTCCATGGTCAACGTATTCGTTCTTCCCAATTCGGATGCGTCGATCGCGACACTTTCACGAAATTTATTAAGTATCGATAAAAGGCTTTTCTTATCGTGATTTGTTGCTTTGTCCCCGATATTTACATCTGATTCGTAAAGCATTTTCCGAACTGAATTTTGAGAGGGTATCTCGACCATCATGACGTCAGATTTTCGATTTGGAATTTCCTGTATGGTAATGTTTCCGCTTGAGATCACCCCAATAACTCCCTCCTTTTCCAAAAAATCTTTACCTATCAGCAATGGGCAATCTTGAAAGTAATCTGGCACAATTCGCAATTCTAGGTTACAAGTTACATTGTCTATAGTTATGTTGCTTTTTACCGATCCTAAAGTATAACTTGAATACCCCCCATAAGTTTTTAGCTTGATCCCCTTACCATTTTCCTTCAAATTGCATTTTCTAGCCTGTGTCTCCTGGATGAGAGAAAGATCACTTCCTGTGTCTAACAGGAACACAGGAAGATTGCCAAAATGGGGATGCTGTTGATGTACGCTGTTGTTTGCAACTTTTTATTTATTTTACGACTGGTGGGTTGCTCCACCAGTCTAGTCCGAAAATCCTTTTTCTTTTTGGGGCATTCGGCAGCCAGATGATCTTTCGCATGACACACGAAACACCGACGATCCTTTCTTGGTGGAAATTTGGAGTCCTTGTCATATTTTCCTTTTTTCCCACGTGGCTTTTCATCCTTGTCCTCGTTTTTCTCCTGATTTTCTCCATCCTCTCTATTCCTCTTGGATCCGTGGCGGAAATCTTTGCGTCCGAATTTGGATTCCTGCTGATTCTTTCTGCGCCATCTGTCCTTCCTGCCCTGGGAATGTTCCTTTGAAAATTCAATAGCTTTCAGTCTTATTTGTTGCTGGATCGAGATATCGTATTACTTCTATAATGTCAGTATAATAAGTCAGTATAATAAGGTATTGAGGTGTATTTTCCATTATAAGTGTTTTCTTATTCCCCTCTCCGGGTATTCTTTATAATATATTTGGTCAGGGGGCCTCTTTCATTTTTTTTTCTTGGCCCACTTCTTTTCTTTCCTATGTCATTCTATAACATTTGCTCCTCCTCTTTTTAACCCCTGTGGTAATCATTCGTGTTCATTCGTCTTCTGCGAACTTAGCATTTTTCTTTTTTACCCTTTTCCTTAAATTTACCTAAGGTTGCAATAGACATAATGTCTGACTGGCTTCTAATGTTGGGCTTTCCCTGGTTATTTAGACAAATTGTTTTTCATGGCCAGATACCTCCGTCTGTTTTTATTTTTCAAGAATTTATGGTTTTCTTTTCCTAACACTTTCTGTTAATACTTTTCAACTATCCTCATCTTCATTCATAATTGCCTTACTGAGATCTACCTAAGCATTTCATTCGGAATTTCCCTTCATTCCAAACATGTGTTTGTCAGATGTTAGTCCACTGAGAATTTTTACCGATAATGAGCTCGAGTAAATGCGATCCTCATAAAGAAAGCTGGTAAAAATGCAAAGTTTACTGCGTACTCTTTGTAACCCATAAAGTTTGTCTACCACATTAGGAGTACACTGAAATTTTAAAGATTTTCATACCCATTCGAAAGGATAAATTATATTGCTATTCTTTTCTTTACTCTGGAGGATTTTTTCTAAGGTTGTTAAACATTACCCATCCAATTCCTAAGGTTCTGCCGAAAATGATATACCCGTTTTATTGAGGATGTACAGTACATTCCATTAGTCCTATGAGTAATACCTTCTTGCCCAGCCATAAATGCTAATGCTACTAATTGCTGTTGGGTTAGGACGTACCGAGGATTCTTTGAACCGTCGCGACAAGATAATTGTTTTCACATGATCTTGTTTTATATTGTTCGCATTTTTCTCCCACTGTTTGCCTCTATTGCGGAATGATTAATCAGGAAATAAGTTATTTATTTCATAAAAATCTCTTCTTTTTTTTCTATTGGGAATGCCCCTTTCTTTCCGACCTAATTGTATTGTTAACTTATTTGATCTATCATTAATTTACAACTTATCTGTATAACCGTTGATCTCCTTTTAAACCATCTCTCCTGGTTAAGCGTTTCCTCTTTTGTGATCCTCCTGGGCTCCAACTCAAATTGCTCTGCACTACGATGCTTCTTCCCCATCGTTGGGCTTCCGTCGGAGCATGCTGCCACCTCTTATCACTTAATGCGTAGATAAATTCGCGCACTTTTTCACTTTATTGACTTTTCCCTTTTACTCACAATCCACTTTTGGGGATTTGGGCGAATCCCACTTCTGATATGTGGAGCTAGGATCCACTTTGCCCTCCGTGGAGGTGGGCTTAGGGCTTGCTCTCACTCGCTCGCAACCCCACCTCGCTTGTTCCCGGAACTAATATGACTGAATGGACAGTAATAGAATTCCTTTCTCTCACTTCTTGGGAGAGAATGTCTTCTTCTTTCACTATCTAAAGATCGACTGCCTAAGGGTGAGCGAGGATCAAACCGAGCAAGCGGCGCTAGCCGGTGATGATAACATCACAAAAGAGAAAAATGCCACAAGCGGGTGATTTTAAGCTTTAGGTGGCGGGGGAGCTACCACAATTTTATTAGTATTTAGTTTTATAAACTCGTTTCCATCCAATAAAAGAGAGCTGCAATGAAATTTTCCCTATTTTGAATTGAAATTCCATAAATTTTTCTCTTCTTTTTTCCTTATTGCTTTTTGAATGTTATTTGCCAAAGAAACGGAAGCTATTTTGATGAGAATGGCAACATGAAATGTACGACATTGTTTGGGTGTGTTCGCTTGTTAGACAAAAATGATGTGAGAGAGAAAAATAAAAAGTGTAAGAAATTACGTCAATCCACCGTAATTTCCACCTTCAATGAATCCACATAACTTTCAAAACGAACGTGCTAGATTTTCTGAATTCTATATTCCTCTCTCACCCGAGAAGAAATGGGAATTTGAAGGTGTCACAAGGAAAATGGCTCGATTGTAACGTAATATCGAAGGGCGAGAATTTTCCACTCAGAAACGTTCGCAAACATTTATTTAACTTTCCCCAGTAGAATTTATCATGTGAAGATGTTGGAAAAAGGTTAGAAATTTGTCGTATTTCGTGTCACGAAGAATCGAAGCAAATAAACATTGTGAATTGTATCACAAAAAAAAAGAAAACTGCTTTATCAGATAGAATTGGACTATCGATAGAGGCTGTGAAGGGGTTGCAAAAAGGTTATCGGAGGGTTTATTTACCTGGTGAGAGTAGAAAAATGGAGAACACGATGAGTCCCAGAACGGCAGCAATAACCAACAGCGCTATGAAGATACCACGCCAATTTCGACGACCTGGCGATGAGGCGACTAACTCCTGCAAAAGAAAAATACGGAATTTTTTTTTATAACTTGACCACCCTGCATGCTACATTAGATTTTGGAATACAAATGGCTTGAAAAAGGTCACGCAGAGTGAAGATAAAAATTTCTACATCACTTTTATTTGATATGGGTTTGTCATATGGGGTCCTTTCCTGCCTTTTCTTTTGACCTATGTAGACCTTTACCATGAAGACAAAATTAAAAATGACGATCATGTGGGAGATAATTTTAGATGATTTTTACATTTTGATTGTTTATTAGATTTAACTTGATGATGTATTTGTACAAGTTGAGTTAAATAACATCAACAAAATGGAATAAACATAGCAGAGTTGAAGATTTTCAGAAATATTTATTATTGTCATACATAAAAATAATAAATATTATGGCTCTGGCCGCTCTGACACAACTTTTTAACCTTCATTGAGTGAGAGAAATCCGAAAAAGTTAAAATAACATTTCGGAAATGTTAATTTCACCCTGCAGTATTGATCCGAAAACGGTGTAAATATTACCCTTTTTAGGTGTATTATGGGTTAAAGTTACCCTTCTTTCATGTTGATTTTACCCTCAAAAGGTGTAAAATTAACATTAAAAAATGTTGATATGTTTTTACACCCAAAAAGTGTTAAAGTAATGACGAAAAAAAGTTAATCGCAGCCTCTTTCTTTTCTCAGTGATGTGACATCCTTTCCTTTCTTGTATGATTTTCTCTTCCTGTTAAACTAAAATTAAAATTTCAATTTCATTTCAATTTTCATTCAAGATAGAGAGAGTTATGACTATGATTGCAGCTTGAAAGAGTAAGACGTAAAATTTTAATGGAATGACTTTCACTAAATTTTCAATTTGCAGGTGTAGGGGACAGCGCGGTAAATTTGGACGACTCACGCTTCCTACAACTCAATGCTTTTCTATGTACCAAATGGATTGGTCACATGGTTAGGCATTAAAATATAATATTATAATGGACAAAATTCATTAAAAAAACATATTGAAAAAATGAATTGTTCGAAGCTTGAATCGTTCGGAAGTAGCGTGCTTTCCCGTAGCAGTGTCAAAATAAACTAAAAAAACAAATTATCCTTAAATAAAAAGAAAAGATTTAGTAAATCATTTTAATCGAACCCTTGTTTTAGTAACATTTTCCTGAAATGCCTAAAGATTTCAAAAATTCCATCAAGGAATACTAAACAAATTAAAGAAAATATTGAAATTTAGAGTTCTTAACAATAGAGATGGCGAAGCGTTCCAGTTTTTTGGTGTACTCGAACTTACGAGAAAGAAGTATCTGTGTGTATTATTTTTGCATGCTTTTTGGGTAGGGGAGACCGGGGAGGTTTGGGACAGGGGTAGTGTGGGACAAGGCGATTTTTTCAATTTATTTTTTAAATAAATGGGATTTAACCATTACTGTATCGTAGGCAATATTAAGATGTATCTTGACTAAAAGAATGGATATCCTCAGTTTTATTGTTTTATTTCTATGAACATTTTTTAAAAAAATGATAAAAATCGTATATTTTGACGTCTCAGTTTTCCTCTTTGTATTTTATATCAGCGATATATAATCAAAACTTTTTTATCTCATTAGATATCAGTGTAATCTGGGAACATATTTTTATAAAAGTTTCAGAGATTATACGCTCTTGTTTTTTACATAAAGGTTTTAAATACCAAAACTACACGTGGGGATGTTTGGGACACCTGAAAGGGGATGAATGGGACGTTGATTTTCGACAAGATTGTAGGTGGTATGCAATTGTTTATTGTCAAAATAAAGAGTAATGCCCAGTTTCTACTGAAAATCTCCCTCTTGTGCAAAGTTTATCAGTGCAGCTGCTTTCTCTAACTACAGGGAAAATTAAACCATTATTGTCTTGGGAATCAATAATTCCTTCTCAGAGAATATTCTATCTTTGCGCAATCCAGTTAAAAACGATTTTTTTCGAAAATTTCTCGAACAAGTTCTCCAGAAAAGGCAAGGCGAGAGATAATTCAGATAAATAATGAGAAAACAGGTACAATACAGTTGTCGTAAAATCAAACAGGAATCCATCAATGAGTTCAAAACTAAGAGTTGCAAGAAAATCTACTCGCCTGAGGAATTTGATAATCATGATTACAATATTTAGAATAAAAAAAGAAAAGAAAGGTAGTTGGAAAATAAGAAGAAAATACTTTGACAATAAATGACTCTACTGTACAAATAAAATTGATATTAATTTCTAAGTGTAAATAAAAGATGAAACATTTTTATTTCTATCAGAAATACTTTTAATTTGGTATTTAAAATTAATTAACGTGTTCCAGTAATACAAATTATGCGTAAAAAACGCGTCCCAAACATCACCTTTTGCGTCCCATACTGCCCCACATCGGGGAGGTTTGGGACAAAGCGTCAAGTAAAATGTTTTATCTTCTTCAAGAAAACTCAGTTGTTTTCCAAGTTCTATCGAGTACTTTTTATAAAGTCAATACCCATAAGTATCCTATAGACCGCATAAAATTGTAATACACTATCGTGGTTTTTTGGAATAGTGTCTCAAAGTCAAAACATGAAAAAGTGTCCCAAACCTCCCCGGTCTCCCCTACATACCGTTTTATACTACAGATTAAATTAGTTGATAAATTAAAAAAACAATCGTTCCAAGATAAGAAATTCCTTAAGAAAAGTGTATTTTAGAATTATTTAGCATGAGTAACAAGCTTTCGAACAATAAAAAAAGTAAATCCGAGAAAGGTAAATCATTTACGGGAACTATACCGACTTAAGTCCGATGCGGTCGCGTTGGAAATTTCAATATCTTTCAAAAAAAAATCCAAATTTAAGCAAATGGGTTGAAAAACAGGCTATCCAAGGTTGTTAAACTTTGATCTTCGAAAATTCGACACCGAAATGGTTGTCGTATAGTTTAATTCTTAACAAGTAGAGTTTAATTCTCCTTCTAAGTGTCTTGCATAAGAGGTAAATGGAACTCTATTTGCACAAAAGTCGCTGATGTTCGAAGAATTCAAATTCACTTTCGAATTTTCATACTAAATTTTCGAACAAAGTGGGAAAAATTTCTGAATTATTCCACTAAAAAGCTCACAAAAGAGTTACTCAGTGATTATGGAGTGATTAAATAATGAGAGAAGAACAAACGTCGTTTCTTTGTGTTTTTTCTCACAACAAAGTGAAGACCAACACATTTTGACACTTGATCACTTCGAAATTCGAACAGGATGTACCTCAGCCACCTTGCGAAAGTATTAAGAAGTAAGAATATCTCATTTTTGGCTTTTCAAATAGATCTTCGAATTTTTCAAGATCTATTTGTTAATGATAAGAATACCTCTGAAACATATTCGAAAATGAAAAAAAATCTCGGAGCTGTTTTTGAAATAAACCATAAAATATGGATTTGAAGGCGAAGGAGCGATGAGGGTTAAAAAAAGAAAAAAAGATTGTCCTAGATAATGTTGACTTATAGGGGGGTCGTCGAAGACCGGAAGTCGATACTCTTACCGTTTGGCCTTTAACCGTGTCATAAGTTAAAAAAGAAGTAGATTTATAACTGCTAAATAATTTATAACATATTTATAGATTTATAAAAAATAGAAGAGATCAATTTTCTGCGAAAACGTTATACTTATCGTAAGGCGTGTGAATTTAACCCCCTCCTATCGTAAGCTTTTCTTGACTTCTAAAACTTAAGGTTTGTCTTAAAAAATGTGCTTAAGAAATAGACTAAATTACTCTGCAAAACTCATTTTTTACGAACGACTTACAGATTTTCCTAGAATAAACCATACCCCTATCTTATCATTTTAGTGTTTTTTTTCTGGGGTTATTCTCATAAACCTTTATCCTTCAAATTTATGAAAATGATTACACGTGATCATCAGCAATCCAAGTTCTCTTTTAAAAAAGAATATATTCGCAAAGAAGGAAGTTGCGAAATGCAATACTCTTAGTGTAATTAAAGGATATATAAAGATTTTTGAGAGAAAATTGGAAATTGCACGGAAAATGGAGAGGTAGAGACATGTTTTCTCTTAGAAAAATGTTCCTTGAGTCCTCCCCTAGAAATCGTTCTTTGGCACCAACAACTTACGATGTACCGTGTTTTGGAGAAAAAGCAAGTTCATAAAATAATTCTACGCTTTTTCTAAGAACCTTCCTTTAATACGGGCTTCAGACCTAAGGCTTAATCATAAGGCTTAACTTCTCTAATTTCTTATCAGTCGAAAATTTTTGGAAAATTTTGACTTAGAAATTAAGGGGAATTAATCTATTTGAATCTGAAGAACTAATTAAATTGGTTGCAATTAAGGATTTTGAGACTTTTGGAAACTGAGCTAAACCTCTAGTCTGTAGATGGTATAAGATATCGCAGAAAATTGACGTTATGAATTATTTTATACTCCCAATTCCTATTTTAGTTCTTAAAATTTGCAATGATTTTGTAAATTGTTGGTGAAGAAAAGATACTCTTTTTGTTTTTTTTTTAATTTTTTATTAAAAAAATCTCCGATCTAGAATACTTCATAAATTTAACTCTTACACAAATCCATCAATAACACCAAACAGGACAGGAAGAAAATCATCACCAATATGTACTTTCAATTAGTTCCATATGGATGAAATTCTAAATAATTTGAATGTTGTAGCATGTGGATCCCTGACTAGACATTTCCAGATGATTTATTTCTTTGCGTATGTTTACATATTGATTGGCAAGATATTATTAACTTCAAAAGTTTAAGCAATTTTCACCTCACTACAATTTCACGTTTCTGGTTATTTTTCTATTTTTAATTCTTGAATTCAAAGAAAGGGTAATACAATATAATCCTTTTTTGGCACGTATATTTATAATGCAAATAAAAGCCGAATGGTAAGACATGACGACTTGTTATCTTTGAGAGACCATGCATTCGCCTTTCTGCAGACTTCTGTCCTTTAAAATACTTTTTCGGGATATCTTGAGAATTATTTATTTGCGACATTTGAAATAGGATACATACCTTTGGATTCGGTCTTCAATGTCAAAGGTTAATTGTTTGTGAGAGAACTGAAAACCTTCCAAAATTGAATTTCTTTGAAGAGTGTTCAAAAGGGCATTTTTAGTCTTATTCAATACGGAAAGGAAAGGTAAATATTGCAATTGCACATTTGGTTTGTAGCTTTAAATTATTATATAAATTTAATGCTTAGTATCTTTTATTAAAGAGAATCTCTGGTATATTCTGTCATCTTTAATTGTTCGTCTTACCACACTGAGAACATCTCATAAAAACCACTACATATTTATCTATTTTCTTAATTGCCAGAAATCTCTTATAAGAGGATTGGAGGCCAATACAATTTGAGAAATAGTGAAAGCATAATTAACACTAAGATTAATTTGTGGGCAGTGACATTGACATTGATAAAAAGCAAATTAAATGAAAATACGTCGAATGAAATTCTATTATACAAATAATTTGGGAGAATAGAGAACTCAGAATTGTTGGTGGCATTGACCACAAATTGTATGTTGGATAATTTAGAACTTTCTGGTTCATTTTGCAGAACATACAACACACATTTAATTATGACTTCAATGACAGTCAAAATACGATTAAACTGAGATATTGTTAGCTTAATTGATTCATTTTCGACACCAAATGGCATAATTTACATTGCTGCTAATGCACTTTAAATGGATTATGGCTGCTTTGCAAATTTATTAATTACTCCAAAATGCTAATTTTGATCGAGGGTAGTGCTTAGTGGTAATCTAATTGCATGTAATTTTAATTATCATTCAATTTTATAAACGTATTTAACTTTTTAAAGAGATAATTTGATTGAATTGAATTTTAAATTATTTTAAATTATTGTTAATTACAAATATACTGAAAATGCTGCTTTTTTCAATTAACTGTGCTAGCTGGGTGTTTTGAATTAGAACTATTTTCTAAGACAAAACAACTAAGAGCAGCCGCGACTTGAGAGAAGTACCATCTCACAGGAAAATGTACAGTAGCTTTCAATGTTGTCAAATGGGAGAGAAAATAATATTCATTGAAATTACTTTGCAAAATTGTGGTTGTTTTTGCGAGTTTTCTTAATAAATTTATAGTGGGAATTATGGGAAGTAGACTTTAAAAGTAAGTAAAATGTCTTGTGGTTTAAAAAAATACAGTGCCGACAAAAGTTATGTGGAAATTAGGTGATCTAATGGAAAATAGAAAAAACAATTTTATATAAATTTTTTTTTGAAAAAACTTATAAAGGGAAGCTTGTATATCTCCCTACGGAAAATGATGCCTAAGTTTCAAGATTTTAAACTGTATATCATATAAGATGAATCAATCATACCACCGTGTCAAAAAATCTCTTACTTATTAAGTTCATAATTCTACCTCAGAAAATCCCTGGAAATCTTTAGATTTTTCTCTTAAGAAAAATAAATTTTAGTGGCGACTTACAAAGCTGCTCCTGTTTGGTCAGCTACGTACAAAATATTTCCACCTATGTACGCTTCATTTTCACCGTAAACATTACACAAAACAGAAAAATTTGCATATCAGTCCTTAGATTGAACTTTGATGTACTTGGTATAACTGTTTGTACGAGGTATAATGCTTTTAAAATTCCTTTTATACTATTTTTCTTAGTGATGTTTTTTGTGACATTTGGAAACTATTTTTTCACTGCATTCTGATAGTCTATATAATCACGTTAAGCCATCTTTCGGCTTAAGTCTTAAGTGTGTCTAGGGCATGGCTTTCAGTAATAACTTTCCCGATTTGAGAGTTCTCTCCGACTAAGGTTTATACTGTACCGATATGAAGGTATATCAGAGAGAACTCAGCTATAACCCCGTTGGAATATTCGAAAATTTAAACCGATGAGTTGCACAAAAGTGAACAAATTGTGAATAGGAAATTTATTTTATTGCTATTGAAAATCAAACGTTTTTCACATCCTCAAATTCCATAAAATGTGGATCATGTTGTAGACATTGTGGACGACTGAAGTATCTAAAATACCATAGAATGTGAACTTATGTTTCAGACTTCCACATGACTTTCTTATAGCGGGAGGTGGGGCTATTTTGAGCTGCGGGACTACATTGTTATACTATTTTTTCGTCTATTTCAGAGCTGTGCAAGAAACCGTTGAAACCGAATTAACGTCAAATGAAACATGTACGTCAATAATGGTCAAAACGCTACTATAACAAACTTATTTTGACGTTAATTCGGTTTCAACGGTTTCTTGCACACATTTCTAAATGAAGCTGATCCTTACAATTATTTTAATTAGATCCACAATTATTTGGTATATCCAAAGCACATCATCTTAAAACCCAATTTTCTTTAGAAGTATGCGAAAAAAATCGTATAACATTATAACCCCACGTTTCAAAGTAGCCCCACCTCCCCCTACACTAACTGAGATAACGTTCAGTGGTACCAGGACACTTGAATCAATCAGCCCTCAGATCAGGCTTGGTATTACGCTCGAGGTTTATTCCAACATTCATGAAATTAAATTCAAGCCCTATCGAATCGAGTGTGAGAATGTCTGAGGCTTGGTTCAACCCTTATTGAGTGTATATAAAAGCCTTGTAGTGGAAATTGTGTTTTTCTGCCGTTTTCTTTATTAATATTTTTATGTATTGTGATTTATGTGTATTTAATGAAGAGGTAAGATTAAAGTTCTATTTTTTTGCGACAACATAAATTGAAAAATAAATGTGTACTTAATATTTTGTTTCCTTTTTCATTTTCTTCAATTTTTTATTACTATTTTTTTCTTTATTTTAATTAAATTCTTTAATTTAATTTACTTTTAATTTCTTTTTATTGTGTATGTTTTTTAACGAAACATTTCTAAGAACATTTCAATTTGATTAAGTGGTCTGGTACGACATTGTGAAGACGGGATCAAGAAGAACTGCTTGTACCTCTTGCGAATTGAATACATATTCTTTATTTTTTTTCATAGGAAAATCATATGCTTAAATTCTTGCGCGATTTTCTTCTTCTTCTTGAAGCGATTCTTGCACTATGACAAAAAAATGTCTCACTTATTAGGTTCATAATCCAACCTCAAATAGTTCCTGGAAATCCTTAGATTTTTCTCAAGAAGAAAATGGAAATTCAGTAGCGATTTTTATACAAGTTGGGTCCGGGGCCTTCCTGTATAATAATTGATTCAACAATTCGGAGGCCCATTTTCACTGCAAAAAATTTACCGGATACAAAAAATTGCACATCAAAATTTAGACGGAACTGTAATCTATCTGCTTAAATCGTTTATATGACTGGTTATTAGTTTTAAAATCACTTTTATGTAATTTCTCTATGCCATGTTTTTATGACATTAGGGCGCTAGCGAAAACCATTTTTTCACTTTGAGTCCGTGAAAATGTCATTCTGCAACCTTAAAATTCAGGCAACAGGGTTGCAGATTATGTCAATTGTCGATAATATTGGCGGATTGCAATATGTGTAATTATGAAATAATCACATCTAATGATATAGTTGCCACATTAAAATTATCATTCATGGACCCTTCTTAAAATATAGGATGGACACAAGTAGAATTTATGAATTTGTTACCACCCACAAAAACAGTGTCCACCAACTAAAAATATTTTTACATAAATATTAGTACTGATGACCCCTCTATGTGCCTATGATAGTAGTTTTCGTGAACAGCGACATTAATTAAGAAATACTTATGAAATATCATGTATCGAAATTACAGTTTTGGGCCTATTTTTGATTTTTGCTTCCTGAAACTAGGAAAGTAGGATCCTAATTTTTTTAGGAAATGTGAAGCTTAGCACCAGCTATTGAAATATATTGCGATGAGTCATAACTATTGATTAACATAGGAAAAAAATAGTTATTATCAAGCTTGGAACGTATCAAGCATGGTCACTTTCCCCTACATGACAAACTCGCGAGTGTTCATGGTACACTCATGAGTGGTCATGGAACATACACGAGCACGAGTGTTCATGCAACACTCGCGAGTGTTTATGAAACGCTCGATAAACACATATTTGAGCGTGGACATTAATCTCGTCTTAGAAATATGAGGCTTGTTCCAACACTCATTTACTTAAGCATAATGAGAATTTCGCTAAGCCTTAGTGCAACTTGTCAGAACACCAATTAAAAAAAATAAACTCTGATTTAACACTAAATGTGGGAATTGAGAGTATTATCAAATCTGATATTGGACGGAGTAGTTTCAACATTCAATTCCACACTCATTTATTTAAAAATCGTATATCAGTGTAGGTTTGCATTGGTTTTGGAGTGGCTCTGTCTCTTCGAAAGGTTATTACTAAACAGAGCCAATAGGCTTTACTTCTTGTTTTCTTTTCCATATTTTTATCATTAAGCATATTAAATTGTTAGATCAACTCTTACATTTTAATTACTATTCTTCAATTCTAAACTTTAAAGGTTCTCAAATTAAAATAAAAAAAAATAGGTTTTCTATTTTAGCTGAGACACACATGTCTGAATTGTGACTAATAAGAGGACGATCTTATCTGAGAAACGAAGCATTACTGGGAGAATTTTTCCAAGACTCATCAGCATAAAGCACAAAGGTGTGTTGTTCGAAATACCTCCATTCTCCATTTAAATAGACCACAAGTGGACATTTGACTCTCTATCTACCTTAATTACCTTAAAAGCTTCGGAATAAGTTGCGAATTTGAATAAATTATGTCCTTTCAACAACTTTTCAATTCAATTTAAAGGTAATTTCAGGCTCGTTAGAACTCTTTTTGTTTTTCACATGTCTCCTGCACAACTAAAATATTTAAATTTAAACTAGCACAAAGTTCTCAAAACTATTGGCAGTCTTTGAAATCAATAAATACATACTTTAAAGTTTAAACTATATGCAATATTGCTTTGATGATATTATTCAGGATGTCAATGTGTCATGCTTCAACCACATCAAGTGTCTCTCCATGTGGCATTTGGATCCTTTTTGCGACAGATGCAAATATTCTCAGACTTTGATGATGATGCCGCGAAATTCTTCTACTAACCACATCAGTGGTTCAACCAGCTTTTCAACCACTAACCCCCCATTAAGTCATTTCAGCAGCAGACGAAGTGATGTAATTTTTGTTTGAAGGCCCAGTAGAGAGGTTGATTGAGTAACTTTTTGTACAATATTTTCAACTTTTCGCGTACCCCAATCCCCTACTCCTCCTGAAAAGAACTCTCTCACTCATCAAGTGGAATTAAGAAGGGTTTAGGACCTGCTTCAATGGACAGATGGCAAATTGACGGGCTTTGGGTGAACATTTGGGAATCCCGAGATGTGTATAGCGTGTTATTAATTAAATATTTAATGCCTTTTGCAATTACAACTAATTCAATTTTACTTCTTCTTTCTCAACCCCAAAGGTCCATTTAGAATTTTCGAGAGAATACTGAAAGCCTTTCTGCTTTAGAGTTCTCCAAGGGTGCTGTAAATTATCAAATCGGAGAATGTGAAAATGGGTTGCGAAATTGTAATAAATATAAGGCAATTAATTTCTTTGTCGTACATTGAGTGAAAATTATACTTAAATCTCAATAGATTAGAATTGATTAGGGTTCAGTATTGGCCCGAAGGGCTGAAGGTTTTTTTCGGGGGAGGAACAGCGCGAAAGCTGTACAATTTCCCACTGAAATCATCAACAACCACTGTGGGAGGAATTTTATTATGGATAAAGCACAAAGGAAGAGATTTGAGGAAATAAATGTTGGATTCTTATTTAAATTCGTACCTCTTCCATTTGGCTTAAGATAATCCGTTTATAGAGAAAATAATTTTTGTGATTCTTTAAAATTTTCGTCTTTGGATTCCTCACAATTTTATTCGTGCTAAATCTTTAAATTAAATAGTGAGACAATGCACAAACTTGTGATACAATTTAAATTTATTCGGAAAATCGATTAATGTGTATATTTAGCAATCTCTTATCATTTTATTCCCGGAAGACATCTCCTGAAAGAAACTTTATAACTAAAAGGATGTTCTTACACTTCACATAAAATCTTCTTAATCTAATTGAATTTCAATTACATATTTATTCATTAAGAGAAATCCTTTATTAGGTATGTGATAAATGAACTCGAAATTTATAATTTCGGGTTAAACATCATAAATTAGGAGAATCTGAATAATGACTTTCAAGTTATATACGTCCATTCTCATAATTCCAGGCAACTAATTAAATTATCTTATAAACTCCTTTCCTTAATGGTCCTATTCGAATTGTATGAAAGGAGGGATTTTTGATCGTGATAAAGAATCATCTTTAAAGGCTAATATAAAGTCTTCAAATATTTCCTCTTCACTAAGGCTTACTCTGAGACTGAGGTTATAAAGGAATTTTATAGTACTACGCTATGAAGAGTACCCCATTCCTGCTTCCCTTGTTGTGAAAGCGCAACATTCTCTCGAGAGACATTTTAATGGTTCAATGAGTGTTCACATGACGTAGCACTTTTATACATTTTATGGACACTCACTCATCCATTTTGAACCAGCAAAAGCCACTCCGTAATCATCTGGATAACCTGAGTGGGTAGATATCCCAAGAGCACCAAAGAGGAAAACCTACACGTCACGATTTTCAATTGAATCACGCATCACGATAGAACGCCAGACACATTCGGTCACATTGTGGTAAATCTGATGAACTTTGGGTGATTTTAGTCAATTGTCCCGCTATTATCGGCCTCACCACTAACCGACTAGTCCAATCGATTTGTGCAAATTGTTGGGAATTTACAGGGAAGCGTATGTAACGATAGAATTTGTGATTTATTCATAATCACTGCCACAGAAATTCTGCACTTTATTTTTCACCCTGATCAAGTTTCTATATACTAATTTTTGTGTATTTAAACATATGAAAAATTCAAAAATATTTAAGATTATCTGAATTGAGATGGATCGGCTAATAGAGGAGTCTGGGGCACATGTAAACATTTTCGATAAGTGCGAATTTGAAGTGATTTTTTTAGAAAATCTTTCTCAGCTCATGTTTTACCCTTGGGTATAGGCAATACATCGAGGGTAATGCGGATGTTGGAAAACAATTGAGTTTTCCATAAAAATAAAATTTGTGTCACTGTACATTTCTCTCTTAACACAAAATACCTGGGGTAGAAGTAAACACTTTCTGGGGAGGATGTAAACACCCTTTTTCCATCCTTGAAATTAACTTTGCACCACTTTCAATTATTTTAATTACTTAAGAGATATATAAAGACTGTATATTTTTCAAAAAATCACGACACTTTTTACAAAGAATAATTAAAATGCAAAAAAAACTAAAAGCATGCAAATCAAAGACATTTTTCAATGGATTTTCCCCATATTTCGACATCATGTGACTTCTTATTGAAAACAGTGCCACCAATTTTTTTCGTAGTCAATGAATTAGACATTTCGCATGAAGGTCAATTTCCCGCTCTTTTACCTACTCATTTTATAAAATTGGAAAGAAAATGTTAGCGTATTTTTTCCACTAGTGTAAATATTCTACTTCTTATAGTTTCTCATTTTATCTGGAAATAGGAAAGAAAATCAGAGTATTTTCTGCGTTTTCTTTCTAAAAAAATTTGCGCAGGACAACGAAAAACTTCCCACCATGAGATGGAGCTGTCAAACGAATGAAATGAAGAAGAAGACAAAATATTTTGCCATTCATTCTACATTTGCGACATCTACAATTACAAGGAAATTGCCTGTTTACATCTACCCCAAATGCTGTTTTCTGACCAATTATTAATTCTTTTAAAACAATGAGAATCTCAATTTCTCTAGTAAATGCATTAATATAATCCTAAAGGATGTAGGAAAGAACTGGTATTGGTACATTTTGATTACTTTACACAGTTTTTAATTTCCAGGTGGAGATCCAAATGGCAAAAATAATCGAAATATCAACATTTTCGAGAAAAATGATTTTTATTTTTAAAGTATTAGGATTTTATTGACTAATTCATCTGGGGATATACATTCCCATGGTATCTATGAATGCTTATGGGTTTTATCCTCTGGAGTCTCAAAATTAATGAAAAAATCACAGTGTTTACAACTACCCCTGTTTACTACTGCCCCAGTCCCCCCTATATATCTCAAGCGTATGTGCGAGGTCTGGAAGCTTTCCCCTATGTCCTTTGGAGTATATCCATCGTATAAATAGTTTAAATAGGAGAACAACAACTCAAGATTTTGAAATTGACAAATGCGCTGAAAATGCTTTATCTCAGGGTATTATATGGGAAATTTGTAGTGGGAAACTCTTCAGAGATGTCTTCAAAGAGATGGAAGCACATTTCGATTTACGTGGATGCACTGCAAGGATGAGAAATGTGACTTATTTAATATCTCTGAAAATAAAAACAGATTGTTTTTATTGTAGGGGAGGTCCTGCATGTTTGAGACGCGGGTACTTTGAGACACGGTGGATTATTCTTTAATTATTTAAACAAATGTGACAAAAACACTAGTCGCGCTGTTTCAATAAAGTATATAATAAGTACAACACTGTGTGTTATACAAAATTTCAAGATAATTCTCCGGGTTTTGGAAGTAATGCTTAAAGTCAAAGCATAAAAGTGTCTTAAACATAGGATGTCCTCTATATCATAGATTTAAAGGATTTAAAGCATTTGCTCAGATGTGCACTCATTAGTCAGAAAAAATTGGAAAAAATCTTTGATTCATTCTCAATTATTACATAAAATTCAAGTCGTTCGATTTTGAGAGACTCTATATTGTAATTAATTTTACTTAACCGATCTATAATCGATTGGAATCAGTTCAAACTTGTTAAGGATTCCAAAACCCGTCTAAAACACCGGAACTTGCTACAATCGGTTGATAAATGCATTGTTTGATACCTTTTTAAGATGTTCTCGAGAAACGTTATTTGAGTAAAGGGTATTATCGTTTATACGTAGTGAACGTTTAAACGTCTTATTAGTAAGGGAAAGAAAAGTAGTGGGAAAAACAAAGATCATGTTAATGACCCTTGAATTGACAAATTTGGGGGTTAAACCCCAGTAGTGTCTATCTCAAACCGTTTGAACTGTGTTTGGTATTGGTCGGACAAACAAACGGACAAATAGACAAAACAACGTGACCTGATTTCTGAAGACTGATTCCTAAATATTTGTCAAAAATGTAGGTATTAGGGGATGAAGTATGATATTTAGGGAAGTCACAAAATTGAGAGCTTATAATTGCGGCATTACTTACAGTCTCGTCGCAATTTTTATCAGAAAATGATTCTGAAAACTAAAATAAAATGTGTTGTGCTATCATAACACATAAAATTGTAGCACGAATGCAACAAGGCACACACCAGAACATTCTGGAACACCCTTCATCGCTTGATTGAACCCTTGCCCATTCCAAGAAGGCCACAAACTGGTCGAGCACTCTCAACTCCACCTAGCGGAACTATAGAGATATTGTAATTTGAAGTTAGCCGTCGTTTTTGCACCCCTCAGAGTTACCACCTCAGCAGAACGGTGATTGGTACCGTTGGCTTAGCAGAGTCTTCGTCAGGACGGGTTTTCTCCCTCCAACTATATACTCCAGGCTCTACAGTTCTTCTACAAAATATTCTTAGTTTTGTAGTTCTTCGAAATAATTTTTCTGATAAAAGTTGAAGGTTTTTTTTTGAAGCCATAAGTATGGACAGGCCACAAGTAATGCCGCAACCCTATACAACTCTTTCTCTATTGGATTGTACTTCAAGATATATGAAGCTATTTTTGTGTCCGAGTAAAATATTCATACATATATTCATATATTCAATACACACTGGTTATATCAATAAAGAGATGAACAAATAACCACTTCGGTATTCGTGCAAAAATAAGGCAAAAAGTGAATTTTGAAAAGGTTGGTTGTTGAGATGACCTTTGTAAATTTGTGGTAGGATTTTTTGAATCGGAAACTTTAGTTTCCAATTCTAAATTGAATGAAAACAGAAAAAGACAACGACAAACTGTTCCAATATAGAATTTTACACTTGGCATGAGAAGCTTTAATTCGAAACCATGTTTGAGGAAAGTTCATTTTCAATTCAGAAGACTGATTGGAGGGATTTGAGAGGAATCAGCATAATGTTTATTGGTTTTTGTGTTTTATTAATAAATGAAGATGGAACATGGAAGTGACATGGGTAAGTTTGAGAAAGTCTAATCCCCTAAGAATAGATTATTGCGAAGGGTGAATGAAGTAGATGGAAGGCTTTAGGTATCTAAATGTGGAATATGCTTGAGGATACTTTACCCCATTTTCTCTTAAAATT
The DNA here is from genome assembly GCF_024763615.1 of Phlebotomus papatasi. NCBI lineage: Eukaryota > Metazoa > Arthropoda > Insecta > Diptera > Psychodidae > Phlebotomus > Phlebotomus papatasi. The sequence continues at coordinate 48,971,919 of NC_077224.1, forward strand.
TCAATCATACTCTCATTTTAACACTTCAAAATTGAAACTGTGCAAATACTCATGTCTAAATGTTATGCTGTACAATTTAATTTGAGGCCATGATCGTTGAATTTCATTAGAGTTTCATTAGAGAATCGCCTCAAGTGCTCAAGAGGAAAGAAAATGCAGACGTCAGCAAAATTCATATTATTTTCCCCCCAAAACCATATTCTTTTTGCTATTTTTGCTCCATTAAAGTTTTTATACTGGCTTGACTCATCATGCTGCAATTTCCCTCCGATTATCTGCTAGGGAACTGATGGTGTCATCAATTGAATGAATTATGAGGATTTAATTAAATCGTCAAAACCACATACCTAAACACACAGCCTCACACTTATTACAATTCCAGATGCTAAAAAGATGGGTGATATGGGTGGTGCGCTATGCGGATGATACGTGGCACTCTTATGCCATATCGAGCATGTTTATGACAATCAGGATGTTCACATTATATTGAGACACTCCATGGAAATTGATATTGCTTCCTTTCTCGTTGACACAAAAGAAGCGATAAACAGAGGGAGTTGGGTATTGGGATATTATAATAGGTTTGGGAACAGAAAAGGCGGAATCGATCTGTTTTCTAAAGATTTTCTGAGCTTTGGGTAGACAAGCTTGAGAAGAATTTAAGAGATTCACGCACACTTTCATCCTTTGGGAGAAATAACTTATCATGAAAATAAACTATACCATTAAGAACTTTTTATCCGTAATAAAACTCATCAGAGTTATAATTGTCATATTTTCTAGATCGAAGATTTATGAATATTGCACACTATTCAGAAGTCTATTAAACGGTAAGAGCGATAAGAGTAATTTAGATTTATTATAATATCCTAATAAGGATTTATGTTTCAAATAGAGAAAATATTTGAATTGCTGCAAATGAATGTCTATGAATTTTTCGTACTTTGATTTTATTAAGGTTTAATAAGATAATGAGAATAGACCGCTAAACCTATAAAAGAGCCCTGCTACATAATATAAACACTTGTGGAATGAAGTTTAGCTTATAGGCTTATTGCATCTTTAGCAAAGCGTTTCTAGTAATTGACAACCTGTTTGAATACGAGAACTTTCATAAGAAGAAGCTCAATTTTCAATTTGTCAACCGAGTGTAAATAAGTACAAGAACCTAAGAGTTCTTGTCATTATTCAATTTAGTATTTCTGCCAACGTTGTACAAATGATCAGTAAAACCAGTAAAACATTAAATTCGGTCAAAAAAAATAATTTTATAGCATTGATCCCGCCCAAAGACATAAAGCCTTTGAGCATAGATACAAGTTGTGGTGTGTTGAGTTATGACCTTTCCAACCTTCCTACACTCAGAAAAATAATCGAGTAAAACTTACTCGAATCGATGTTGAATTAACTCTTTTGCGTTGTGATTTTCGATTGACTACATTTTAAAGTTGATTTTACTTCTATTTAGGTGTAATATTTAGAAGAGTTGTTTTAACTTTTTTTCCTAAAATTTACATGACAAAAAAGGGTAAATAAGTCTTTTTAAGACTGAAAATAACTCGTTTTAAAAGTTAAAATAACTTTTTCAAATACCAACATGAATATGTTTTGCAATTTTTTTTAAATTTTATCATGTCCTTTATTAGTATTTTCTTGACCAAAAGTTCCCTATGTTCTGAGCGAAATATTACGTATGATGCACTGCACATGTCTTCATGAAGCACTTTTAGGCATATTTCTAATTGATGTTCCTTATGAACTTTGTCACACGAAAATCTTCTTGACTGAAGTATATTCTTAAAACGAAAACACATAAGCATATACTTCAGTCGAGATGAAATTTTACATCGAAAAAGAGTAATAATTACATCGATATTCGTAGAGTTAATTCAACTCTGCCATAGAGTTTTTTTTTAACTTTTTAGGTTTTTTCTTAGTGTACTTACAATGTAATCGTTAAAAGGTTACCAAGCTAAGTAAAATAGAATAAGTACTCTTGTCTGTATTCAAGAGGAGGTTTTTATGTCGAATTTTTGTCCGATTTTGACGGTCTGGTAGACTGCAATAAGGGAAAGGCTCATAATTTTGAACAGTTTTTAAATTTGGACACTTTGAGGATAAAATTGGATACTAAAAATAAAATTGACAGTCTCCAAGATCGTACTGATCGCGCAATCAGTCTCCAGGATCGGGCTGATCGGCACCCAAAGTGGACGATGAGTAGGAGATCTGTTTACCCCCTGAAAAAGAATTTTTACCTCATACGTAAGGAATAAGGTCAAACGGTTAAAAACGTTAACTTCAAGATCATGATAATCAGTTAATTAGTCGACTTGGAACATAGGTTTATGATGGAAATTAATAATATATTAGACAGGGTAAGTGTACCAAATTTCGGCATAGTTGCATGCAAGCGCCAAAGTCTCAAGTTTGAAATATAATATTTTTAATGCAAATTGATTTTTTGTTACTTTTTTATAAAGACTGTTGTTTGAAACCTTTTAAACAGTTCATGGTCTTTATTTTCTCTAAATTCATTTTTAATACATTTTAAAATGAATAAAATGTAGACATAGCATTGGTGGCCTATTCCGGCCACCTTCATTCTCATAGTTCCTTGCCCTTCCGGAATTCTTCCAATGCCTTTTTCAGATCATCTTGCTCGTCGAAGCGATATTTTTTGTTAGTTTTTGCATTGAATAATCTCTAGAGCATGCAAAGACTTAAAATTCATGGAATTTGAGGAACAGAAATGTGGCCGGAATTGCAAGCTGATCGGAATTTGGTACACTTGTTAAGTCTAAAACTGCTTCTCGCATTTTAACTTAATTCTATTTCTAATTTATTGTAGATAAATTAATTTACATATCAACCCATCCCTCTAGTTCATTCATTCACGGAAATCAATATCTCGTAAAATTGTTCGTAAATGTTTTTGAATTCCTATTGGGGACTTACGAAATGGTCATAATCGTAAACCCGCTAAAAAGTTGGTATATGTTTATACTTTTTTCACAAAATTGTTCGTCAAATGCTCATTTAACGAACATTTTTGTTCTTTTAAAACATTTGTCCTTAAATGATCTTAAACACGTAAAAAATGTTCGTAAAATTTTGTCATTTGTATTTGTTTGTAAAGTTTTGTCAGACAAACAAAAATATCCGGATAAATGTTTGTAAACGAACAAAATATACTTGTCAAGTGCTCGTGTTATGAACAATGTTTGTGAAAATACACAAATTTTTACGATCTTGTTTGTGGGCTCTATGATTTACAAGCATTTAGTAAGTCTCCAGTAGGAAATCACAAACACTTACGAACAATTTTATAAAAATATTCTTTTCTGTATATGGTATTAATTGCGAATCAGAGCGATTTTTACAGTTCCGAAAGTACGATTAATAATGGGGTAGCATGTTAACTTCTTTTCGACAGTATTGATTGTCAGTTCTTAAAAATTGAAAAGATAGTAGCGATTTTTGTAACTAATATAATTATTTATCAACAGTCTTATTATTTTAAGAATGGTGCACATTGGTAAATAAGAAAGGATCATCAAGGATCCTGCAGATTTCGCCAATTTTTTGCCGACCTGCCGTTATTTAACTCAAGATCCACTCTGAATGCCACTTATTTACCCCTTGCGTACGATTCTAAACAAATTTTTTTGAAAAAGAGTGAAAATTTAAATTTAAATACTGAAAAATATATTACATGCATATTTCAAGAAATTCATAAAGTTTTATTGGGACGTTGTACCGTTTAAATATGTGTTAATTGTAAAAAGTTTTTGTACTTATCAATTTGACCGATTCTTTGTAGGTTTAGTGTTAAATCTGAACTTAATATATACAAACAATGATCTTAAAGTTTTTTTTCTGCAACTCTGACTATAGCAAAACTTGGCTGATATATCACATCCTTGAGACTTTCATCTCTCAATATATTGGAGCAGGGATTTACAGCAAGGAGTCCAGATGGAGAAGTTTGCTAAAATCTCTGCAATTTTCCCCCTGAAGGGAGTTTCTCATTCGTGACTTTTGACATTCCATCTCAGTGATTATAAATGTTCCACGCATTTTTTCTTCCCACTTTATTCGATTAAAAATTTAATTGAATTTTTAGCTGACTTTCCTATCTTCTCAGTAATTCTGTTTTTGATCATCACTCATTTTTTTTTTCTACATTTACGTCTTCAGGGTCTTCCCTAAAGTCTTGCATGGATGTTAGAGGCTCACACATACAAACACCTGCTTATGGCAATTGAGAAAATCCCAAAGGTAATCCAATCTTTATTCGATTTTTTATATAATACCGTAGATGTATATTACACTCATATAAGAAGGAGAATTACGTTAATAGAAATAGAATTTGTGCAGAACAACTCAGTATTCCATCGATGGGCGGGTTTTCTATATGGTACCTTCGTAAAGTTTCTTCGATGGGATCTCCATGGGCTTTATTATTATTCACCAAAAGCTCTTTTCAGAGTAAGATGAGAGAGAGAGGAATGGGTACAAAAAGGGATGATCTACTTGTGAATCTAAGGCTTAAAGTGTGGGAAATATTCTTATGTCTCTTTCATCACTAACAGTAGAACTCGAGGTGATGTCTTAAATGTGTCATATAAGCTTTATTTAGGATTTTCTTCTTTAAATTCCCCTAAGCTAACATTTTATCTTTCACCATCTTTTAGCATTCTTTGAGGTTTTTTTTTCGTGCATAAGAAGCTTGAAAGATATATGGTTTTTGTAAGTATTCACTGATATTGCAATGGAATTGAAATCGATAGCAGCACATTTTAAGATTCCATAGAAGTAGGAAGCTCTGTAAGAAATTATACTGAAAGAAACTTTTCCTCTTCTTCATAATTAGAGAACAAATTTCAGAATACAGATAATATCGCTGATATGCAGAAAAGACTATATAAGTTTTTATATAGAATTTCCTCTTGTAATAAACGTTTATTTACAATCAATATACCTTTAATTGAATATGTTAGTGTAACAAAGTCAAATGTTCTAAAGATAAGATTTTGTAGTACGCTTTGTTCTGAAGGTTTGAATCATCATTAAGACAACGAAGGTCGTGTTCAGCGATTTATTAAGAATTGTCGAAAATGTGATTGAATGAAACATTGAAACGGATAATTGGATATGAATTGTAATTTAAAATTAATACTTGCATAGTGGGAAGTGAGCACATTTGAATATGGAGCAGCTTTGAAATTGGGACTTTTCTTATATTTTTAAATAAAGTTGAGCCTTATCATGTTATAATTTAACTCCACAAATAGGGTAAGTGTGCCAAATTTCGCCATAGCTTCATGCAAGCGCCAAAGTCTCAAGTTAGAAATGTAATATCTTTAATAGAAATTGATTGTTTTATTCCTTCTACTTAAGGAAAGTTTCTTAGAACCTTGTAGACAGTTTATCGTCTTTATTTACTCTAAAATCATTCTTAATACATTTTAAAATAAATAAAAATGTAGACATAGGTTTGGTGCCCTATTTCGGCCACCTTCATTCTCATAGTTCCTTGCCCTTCAGAAATTCGTTCAATGCCTTCTTTACGTCATCTCGTTTGTCGAAGCTAAATTTTTTGTTATTCTTTTGTATTGTATAATCTCTAGAGTATGTAAAAACTAAAAATTCATGGAAATTCGAGGAACAAAAAAGGTGGCCGGAATTGTAAGCTGGCCGGAATTTGGCACACTTACCCTAGATTGAGAAGCTAAATTAAATTATGATATGGCTCAGTTCCAGGAGAAAAAATCCCATTTTCAATGCTGCCCCACTTCCTCCTACAAGATTTCATAAAGTCTCATAATCTACAAAAATAATGAATAATAGAATCTGATGAAAAGAAAAATCAAACAAAAATAGTTTTATACTGCTTGAACTCAATGAGAAAGCAGTAATATAATCCACTTTTCGAATTTGTTATACGGCTAGAGGCCAAACATCAAATCTAGGACAGTCTCTTTTTTCCCAATTTCCGCTTTCTTCACCAAAACTATGTTTTATTTTTGCTTAATTTCGAAAATAGCTTCTTGAATTTTTTTCATTTTCGAATATGTTTTGGAGGTAGTGAAAGTGGTTATTTCGTCCTTAGAACCTATGTTCAAAAAAAACATTTCGATATCGAATTTTAGAAGGTCAAATTTAAACCATTTTGGAGGGCGTATTTTTAATTTGATTCGCTTGAAGATCTTAGCTTAAAGAACTTGAAATTTTCCACCAAGCTGCATCAGACTTAATTATTGATTAATCGGTATAGTAGGGCGAAAGGAACGTCTATTGACACTTTAAGAACTCGTGTCGCACCTATTGACACCCTACTCTGTACCATTTGGGATATGAAATTTGAACATCTCTGTTTACAGTAAAAGGTATATTACAGAAAAAACGTTATATTACTTATATTTTACTAGATACATTAAATAATTTTCAACATTTTGACAAAAGTGTCAATAGGGGTTCCCTGTCGAACAGACGTTCCTCCGACCCTACCCGCAATAGATGTATCTTTCTCAAATATTTTTCAAAAATCTTTTTTATTTGTTCGAAATCTTGCGACACGGCTAGAGACCAAACGGTAAGAGATATCGACCTAATCGTTACTGCGAAAAGATAATACACGGAGAGCTCTCTCTCATGGAAAATCTATTTCAATTTTACAGGATACTCAAAGACCAAAGTTGTTTTATAGCTCTGAAGTTGATTTCGGAAGCTTGTTTGAATTTGAAGTATCTTTCGATTATGCTAAACTTCTATGTTTATGCATTCTGAAGAATTTTATTTTCCATCTAAATTTTAAAATGCATAAAACTCATCTATGTTAACAAAATACAAATTAAATTTATAAAGGCCAAAACACGCTCAGAATTCGAAAGTGCTAAATCCAAAGGCAATAAAACCCTAAAAATCTATATTCATAAAATTTAAATTTTTACCAAAAACCTTGAGCAAATTGAACGCTCCGTAATTTCTAATTAACGATATGTATAAAACATTATATAGTTTTATTAATTTTAGTGCTCGAACTTACAGAGTGAACAGTATAGGGTAAAGTGGTACAAGTTGGACAACGGTACAGTTTGGACAGGGCTTTTTTTCTTGATAAATTTAGTACATCATTTTTGTTTGTATATTTTTAATGCTTTAGTTTTATAATTTGGTTCCTTGTGCTTAAAAACAAATTTTGTACTGTATTTATCAAGAAAAAAGCCATGTCCAACTTGTACCGGTGAATTGTCCAACTTATAACACTATGTCCAACTTATATCACTTTTCCCTACTCGTACTATTAATATCTTTTTGTCAATTTGTTACCGGTCTGGGGAGTCTTGGGAGCTTTAAAGTGTAAACTGTTTAACTTATACCGCTGTTCAACGGTTATAAACTTAACCGGATGATTATGTCTACGAGGCCGTATTACTTAGCCTCACTCTTGATTCATAGAGCCTCGGTCAGAGTGCGTGATCTTCTGGTCCAGAGAGCTCACTCGAACCAGTACTTTTTGTTGATTCACTGAGAGAAATCCGAAAAAAGTTAAAATAACATTCCGGAAATGTTTATTTTACCCTGCAGTATTGATCCGAAATCGGTGTAAATATTACCCTTTTTAGGTGTATTAGGGGTTAAAGTTATCCTTTTTTCATGTTCATTTTACCCTTAGAAAGGTGTAAAATTAACATTAAAAAATGTTGATATATTTTTACACCTAAAAAGTGTTAAAATTATGAGGAAAAAAAGTCAATCGCACCCCCTTTTTTTCTCAGTCTTGGGTTGCCTATTACAACTCTCTCCCTTTAAGTGCTAGAATTTCATAGGATAGCATTGCAAGGCACTATCAGTTTGGTTCAGATGGGAGCTATTAACATTCTGTCTCTTTTTACTTAATTTTTGCTTTTTACTATTGTTCTTTTTTTCTTTTGTTTATTCTTGATTTCATGTCATGATTTTTCGTCTGTTCTTATCCTTTATTTTTAAATTCTGTCTTTATCAGACAATAAGAGGGGCGGAGACTATTTGTTTGGGAAAAATAAATATCAATAGGGTAAGTGTGCCAAATTCCGGCCAGTATACAATTTCGGACACGTTTTTTGTTCCTCGAATTTCAATGATTTTTTAGCTTTTGCATACTCTAGAAATAATACAACGCAAAAAATAACAAAAAATGTCACTTCGACGAACAAGATGATCTGAAAAAGACATTGGAAGAATTCCGGAAGGGCAAGGAACTATGAAAATGAAGATGGCCGAAATAGGCTACCAAAGTTATGTCTACATTTTTATTCATTTTAGAATGTATCAAGAATGAATTTAGAGAAAATAAAAACGATAGACTGTCTACAAGGTTTCTAGAAACACTCCTTATAAAAAAGTAACAATTAAATTCAATTTGTATTAAAAATATTATATTTCATACTTGAGACTTTGACGCTTGCATGCAACTATACCGAAATTTGGCACACTCACCCTATCAATATAAAAACTTTTTGACGTAGAGTCTTCTGTGGTCAAAATTAAACCTATCTGGATGTCAAATTTTTAACCGATTTGCTAATAGGATCGAAGAAATACCTATTGGTACGTTAAGAAATCGCATCCTGACCCATTAGCACCTTCTCTTTTACCATTTGGGATATTAAATATGAACACCTCCCTCATAGGAAATGATAGATTAATCAAAAATGTCGTTTGCATTCTATTAGATACATAAAATAAAGTTCAATATTATGACGAAATTGCTAATAAGTGTTCCCTGACAAACAGGGCCTTATTTGACCCTATTTAATTTTTTTTAAAGCCTTGAAATTTCCAACTCGAAAGTATAAATCTCTATATCGGTAATTCATTGGTGAAAATTCGTACTTAATTTAACTTGCTCGAATCTTTTTTAACACTAAACCTACCAAGAATCGGTCAAATTGACCGGTTTATAATATAACATATATTTAAACGATACAATGTCACTATCAAACTATGAATTTATAAAAATATGCATTTAATATATTTTTCAGTGTTTAAATTATAATTTTTTGCTCTTTTCCAAGACAAATTTGTTGAGTATTCTACCCTACCGCGGTTTGTCATTTGACCGACAAACGATCAAAAACGGTCGGTAGGTTTAGTGTTAAAGATTTTTTCTATTTTTCAGAAAGCTGTTAACAGGTCTAGTGACCAAATGGTAAGAGACATCCACTTTCGATCTTCGCTGACCCTCCCATAAGTCAATATTATTTGGAACAATATTTTTTTTTCTTTAACTCTGCTCTTACTCTATCGAAACCGCCGAAATCAATATTTTGGGTTCCAATGGTCCTTAAATTTGGCATTTAGGGTAAGATGGGGTAATTTTGAATCATGTATAACTTGGAACTGTAAGATTTCCTAACGGTTTTAGGTGGTAACAAGAAAAGAACAACGAAAAAGTATTCTCAAATGTAAATGTCTTGTACTTCTTCATAGTTTTCTTTCTTTCATCGATCATCTGAAATAATGAAAAAATCTCAAAATTCCAAAATAGACATGATTCCGAATTACCCTATATTACTCTAAAAAATACTCAAATTTTATTTAAAATATGGTTTCAGACAGTCATTTCTGTTAATAAGTTTGTAAAGTTGACATCTCTCACCGTTTGACCTGTGGGTCATGTAACGGACTGAAAGATGTACGAACGTTTCAAAAAATTATTGTATGTCATTTATAATCCTTTTAACAGTTTGAACAGTAAAATCACAACTTCCTTAAATTTAATTAGCCTTATCTCATATTTTCCAAATGGAGAGTGAAAGAATGACTTCAAGGGGCATTTACCTCGTCCTTTCCAATTAGTGTGACCTTCTTTATTGGTGTATTGACGACAATGGTCTCTCGTTTGTTGCTCTTTAAGTTACTCTTATTTATCTGTTGTGCCATCACCATTTTCCTCTACAATTTGAACTATTTGCACTAAAACTACTCACAAGCATACATATAAAAAACAACAATAACACCACAGAGTTTCTCTGGGAACACAAAAAAATTGCGCGGAATTTTACAATTCGGTTGAGTGATTACTGATGATCTGCATGATTCTTCTATAATTACTCTCAGACACTTGAGGACATTATTCTATACATAATATATTATGTTTCTGTGAGAAATCCATTAAAAAGTTTTAGCATCATTCAAGACAAAAACAATCACCTTACATTCTAATACAATGAACATTTATTATCTCTAAAACTTTATGTCTAAAAAGGAACAACACAGCTATAAAAGGGTCTTTGTAAACTTTCTATTTATCAAACTTTTTATTTATGTCTTTTTATAGATAGATACTACGTGTGTTTTTTTTTCTTTCAAGAGGAAGCAATAAAGAGACAAAATTAGGTACAAGGACTCCTTGACTTTTGGGCAAAGAGATAGTGTTTAATAACAAGTGGTCAGAAAGGACCTAAGAAGGAGCGGGAAGCGTATGAACTTTGCGAATGTTGAACTGGTACTAAAGTTGTCTCTAGATTGAAGAATTGGGTTTTGCATGGTACATTCATCGTGCTCTACGAGATTTCCCGATGTGCTTTTCCACACGGCCAACAACAATTTTCCTCTCGCACTACCAATAAATTTTCCCGCCAAATAATATTCTGCAGAAATTGGGAGAATTGCCGCTGAAATTTGGTCCAATTTATATTTGAGGGCACCATTAAATTAGGCAAGTGGGAAATTGACGACCATGATTAGAAATCATTAATATTTAATGGGAGCTTGGCGACAAACTTTGGGTGGCAGACGAGCTTTTTCTCACTCTCTTTCTCTCTTTCTCTGTGTCTGGCTCAAGAGAATGAATTCTGAGAGAGAAAATTTTCCATGACACAAGTTAGAACATTTTAAAAGTCTCCCGATATTCAAACCCAAATGAAACCTATCAACAACGAGCTTTTTCTCACTTTCCCTGTGAAAGTTCTTGTCCACCTCAGTGTCACTTTCACCCAAAATGCGTCACTGTGGAAAGAAATTTGTCTTGGATCTGGTTTCAAGACTTTCCCTTCGAAAATTCCATTCATGCATAAAATGTATAACACTCTACATTAAGCGTTATCCACATGTAATTAAATATTTAACCCAGTATAATATTTTAATTCTTAGGTGTTTTTAATTAGCTAGAAAGTATTACTGAATATTTGAAATTTTTTTTTAACTAATCATAGAATGACGATTGAGCTGAAAAATTATCTATAATATTTTATTGTACAATTAAAAATGATTTTTATTCATTAAACAAGATGAAAATTAATTATTTTGTTAAATTTTACTCATTGAGTTATAGTTAGTATTCAGTATATTAACTGAATCAATAGAAAAGTGATGACAATGAGCATGATATTGAAAAGCTTAATTTCTGTAATAAACCAAATTATTTATAATTGTTCAAATTAGTTTAATTAGTGCAATTAACATAGAATACTGTTATATAAATTGTAATCCGCTTTTATGGGTTTTTTTTTTAAATTAAATTCTTTTATGGGTTTACGAAGGTCACGAAGACAAAAAAGTATTTAATATTTTTCGACATTATAAAAAAAATATTTAATTTAAAATAATGAACGCATAGAAGTCCTACATTGAAATTTTGATCAAAAAGTGATCTAAAAGTTTTAAAGTTTAAAAATTGTTCAAAAAATCAGCCGTTGTAGTCAGATTTTCGGACATCTTTTTTTAAGAACTTACTTTGCGGTTCACAAGATTTCTCAGAGTAAATTCATCAGAAGCCGAAAAAAGCATATAGGGTAAAGTGATATAAGTTGGACTTAATGTTACAAGTTGGGCAATTCGCCGGTACAAGTTGGACATGGCTTTTTTCTTGATAAATACAGTACAAAATTTGTTTTTAATCACAAGGAACCAAATTACAAAACTCAAGTACTAAACAATTACTAGACAATTTCATTGGTATTATTATTAGATCAATGTTTCGTAGTATTATTTTCTATAAGTACTCCCAAAAATACAATTTTTTTTTCAAGAATCATTTTGTTCAAGTACCAGGGCAAATTTACACTCATGTTCAAATCTGCCATACTGACTTCTGACGATCTTGCTTGGAGTAATCAATAGTATCACAAAGAAAGTTTTTCGAAAAAGAAGTCTCCGAAAATCACGTACAATGGCTGAATTTTTAAATTTTGCTGCTCTAACTCCGCAGAGAAAGAGCAGTATATTATAATCCCTTGTTTTTTTCACTCCCCAAAATTTCCACCTTTCGCCCCGATGATAACTTTACTCTTTTCGCTTTTTAGACGATTTCTGAGATATGACGTCATGATGCTTGTCCGTCCATCCATCTGTCTGTGTGTCCGTTCAGTCATACCACGCCTAAAGACCAAACGTTTAGAGATAGTGTACTTGGGACCTTTGGTGGACTCCTCCCCGTAAATCGATCCTGGGACCATTAATATGCCCATAATTTCACTCCATCCACATCTCCCTTTGTCCTTCAAAATCATCTATTTTTTTTAGTATTCTTCGGAAACGTTTCGTGCGATTTTTTTTTCATTTTGCTGCTCCGAAATCAAAGAGAGGGCAGTTATATAATCCACTTTTTTTAACTTGTGACACGGCTAGAGGTCAAACGGTAAGAGATATCGACTTCCAGTCTTAGAAGACTCCCCACATAAGTCAACATTATTTAGGATAGCCTCTTTTCCTTTCCCCCCATCCCCCTCCACCACTCCAAATTCATATTTTTTTGTTTATTTCGAGAATGGCTCCTACGATTTATTACAATATGTTTTAGAGGTAATCAAGGCGAATATTTCGTCTTTAGACACCTATGTTCGAAAACCATTTCAATATAGAATTTTCGAAGATCAATATTTAACCACTTTGGAGAGCCTATTTTTTATTCGATTAGCTTGAAGTAGGAGTTTCTTTTTTTGAAAGATCTTGAAATTTTCCATCAGGCTGAATGAGTCTTTATCAGTGATTAATCGGTATAGTACAAGCAATAGATGTATCTTTCTTAAATACTTTTAAAAAATTTTTTTTATTTGTACGAAATCTTGCGACACGACAAATCCGAGTGTTATTCCTGGAATCGAATTGTACAACTCGTCATCAGATGTTCGCGTTACGAATTATTCAACTGTTTGGAAAAAAAATTCACCGGTGGCATAGGAAAGCGCCAACTTCAAATGGTTTCTCTGAAAAGATGTCAATCTGAAAAATAGATTAGTATGGAATGGAAACGTTTATTCCTGGTAACAGTTTTTAAAAGGCTCTAGAGAGCGTATTTCTCAAATGATTTGTGTCACGTTGGACTTGTTGGAAATGTCTTGGAATTCCCAATAACACTGATTCCAATCGGATGTGATTTTGTTCAGTCTCAAAAAGTAATAAAATCAATTTTATAACTTTCAAGCTATTTTAGACGAATTTTTAGGTAATTTACGAATCCATTAAAATCGGTTGTGAACTGGTAAATGGTATTTGATGTGAGGTATAGCATTTGAGGTATAGCGTCTAAGGCACAAGTTCGAGCATTTGCTACTACTTTTTAATAAAAAATTGTTGAAAATATAAATTAAATGAATTAAATATTGAACCCATTCAATGTGTATCTGGCCAGTGCTACGTAGTTTTGCAGCTCTTCCGGTGTTCGCCAGAGAATTCGTTTCTTGTTCAGAGAAACGAATTCTCTATCGAACACCAGAAGAGTTGCAACTAAATATTGAACCATTATGAGCTTTAGATTATTTTAAGTTTCTGTAAGATATATTGAGAAAACAATGAAGAACTTTTTTACGTAGAGTTGTTCATTGGATTATTTTGATTATCTTACAATTATACCTTTAAAAGACTTATTGAAATGTTCTCTAATAGAGGTATGTACGTAAAATGATTTCAACGATTTTCAATTTTACTGCGTAAAAGACTTTAAACATAGGGTGGAATGGGGCATTTTTGATTATGTATCAGTTTTGATATTTGGTTTTAAATTTAGTTCCAAACACTAATTGTGCAACCAAATTACATTATGATAAAGCTAAATTGCATTTTAAAATAGGAGAAAAAGGGCTAATTTCAGAGCTTTCCCAATTCAAACACTCAGAGAAATCCGAAAAAGTTAAAATAACATTCCGGAAATGTAAATTTTACCCTGCAGTATTGATCCAAAATCGGTGTAAATATTACCCTTTTTAGATGTATTGGGGGTTAAAATTATCCTTTTTCATATTAATTTTATCCTTAAAAAGATGTAAAATTAACATTAAAAAATGTTGATATATTTTTACACTTAAAAAGTGTTAAAGTTATGAGGAAAAAAGTAAATCGCACCTTCTTTTTTTTCTCAGTGAAGGTGCTCTATTTCCCCCTAAATATTCACTTTAAAAGTAATTTGATAAATTGACTTCTAATTTAGTAACTAGGCAGAAGTATCTCAATTCTGTACAACTAATCTTGAGATTGTCCGAAAACTTTCTGAATATGTGTCTTGTGTAGTCATTCATTTTTCAATAAATTGTAATCTAAATCTAAATTTATAGACCCTGATAAATCTAAATCAGCTTATATTGACAAAACGCTTTACTTTTATATGAACCAATGTGCAAAACCAAGTCTTAAGCCTATTACTAGAGCTTTTCAATACGTTAATTTGGAAGCTACGTAAATAACATGATGCATGTGGGTTCGCAGATCGGACTGGATCGAGTTCAGCGCGATGAATAACCCCTTGAGTTAACATTTAGATATTCAGTTCAGAAATTCTCATAAGGGAATGTTGGCATGGTTCGCACAGAGTGAAACTTCAAACAACGCCAATTTTCTCTTTGTTTACAAAGAGCTAATTAGTCATTTCTTAGCTACAAGATAGATAATTATTAAGCTCATGAGACGATATAAGAAATGGCAAGTCAGCACTTTGCAAACGAAAAGAAAATTTACATCGTTTGAAAATTCACTCTGTGCGACCAATGCCTACATTCCCCTTCATATTGAGAAATAATTATTTATTTACATATTATTGCTTTAGAATTAATTTATTATTGTATTTTATTTTTATCATTGTCAAATTTCACGAAGTCAATTTAGCTGCATCCAAAATATTTCTAGTGACACAACTACAATTTATTAATGCATTTTGAATACAAATAAATGGATATTTAAAATTTATAGTTTGAGGTAAAATAAACCTAACTATAGTATAGGCATAGAGTGAACCGGGGCACCTTTGATATTGGGATTATTTCTCCTATTTTTAAGTGTAAGTAAGCCTTATGATAATGCAATTTGCTTTCACAATTAGTTTATGGATCTAAATTATATCATGATAAGGTCCAGTCCATTTAAAATTAAGAAAAAGCCCAATTTTAAAAATGCCCTCATTCAAAGGTACCCTACTTTCCTCTACTACTTTTTTTTTTAAAAATTCTTGATTGCCTAAATTTTCTGTAAATTACATACATTATTTCAGTGAATGAATATTAGTTTTTTTTTTTAAATTTGCTCAAATAAATCTCGTTGAATTTAAATGTATTAGCATTTTATTAAATTTACTATAAGTATACATTCATAAAAATACCAAAACGCCAAAGAAACATCTTTAAAGATATTTTCCGTATTTAACCTCGTGCTGTAGAATATATAATATAGAAAAATTCCATAGAATTAAAAAAAAATGCGCAGATGTGGAAGGAAAAAATGTACAATCTTGCACACTTCTCTGAATTTTATTATTCACAATATGAAGCTTGTGGATAGTTCCTCAGATCCAGAAATTGGATTCTTCATCCTCAACTATCCGGAACGTTGGTAGTGAAAACATTTCATTAAATATTATATTGAGGATAGAAGAGAACACGGAGAGGTTCTCGAAAGAATTTGAAAAACAATATTTCCCATTTTAGCTATTCTTGGCGTGTTTTATATAAAAATCCCACACTCATTCTACCATTTTGTTTGATTCCGAAATACTTTTTCTTCCTGTTATAATATCACAAGAGAGTATATTTTTTATTCCTTCTTTTCCACGCTAACGAATTAATTACATGGTGTCATGCAATAAAAGACCACTTCAGGGGATATTTTTTATTGCTCCAACTTTAAAGAGAAAATTATATATAAAAATGCCTGGATTTTAATGTACTTCATGATAATCTTAAAAAAAATATTAATTTTAAATTTTAATAAATTCCCTATTTAAGGATGTCTCATCTTTTTACACACGGCGCGGCGTCTGATCTCACAACTGCTAGATTCAATTCAGTTTGCACCCCAAGATCTTCCATAAAAAAGAGCTTTGAAAATTTTTGTTGACTTATCTATTTTATTTCTTTGAAGTTTCAAACCAAAACCTTAAAAATTAAAATTCGGAACTCGGAACAGTTTCCTGAAGTGTTTGCAATGTAATGGCCGTCAAGTTTTTTTTTAATATTATATTATAAAAAAATAGAAAAAAGAAGAAAACTTATCAAACAAATAAAATTATTTTTAAAATAAATAAAAAATAGTACCAAATAAAATAATAGAAAGATTACTGAATGTATTTCAAAAGACTACTGATTGGTTCATTAGAATTTAGAAATTGTGAAATTAGGGAAAGTGATCATAATTTTGGACAGGGTGCTTATAAGCATGAGTTTTCTAAGTTTGAAGTGCAATATTTTCAATAATAATAATTCGTTTTGTTACTTTTTTTTCAGAAGGGTTGTTTAGAAACTTGGCTAACATCTTTATTTTCACTAAAATTAGTCTTAATATGTTTAAAAATTAATTTATATGTTGAGATGAATTTGATTGTAATTTCGGACAACTTGCTTGTAATTTTGGACACATTGCTTGTAATTTTGGACAGCTAATACGCCTCAATAGGATGTTTATTGTTCTTCATTTCAAGAACCTATCTTACCAAGTCTTCTTCCTGTTTATGTAAGGGAGCCGTAGACTGTTACAATGAGTTAGAAAACTTTCCATATCATGTATTAAAGTGAGCTGACCTCTGTACTCTAAGTATGCGCGGATTCGCACATTCCCTAGCCTTTCCGGAACCATTTTAAGGCTTTTTTTTAATTACATCGCTTTCGTAGGGATGATGCTCTTTTGTTTCTCCAGGCATTCATACAACCTTGTCATTACAGAAGCTAAAACTTTACAACATTTCGAGAAAAAAATATCTGTCCAACGTAAGAAGTATCACCTCACTGGTGAATCTAGGAGAAAATTGCCCACCAAGGTACCAAGGTAATTTTGCCCCGTAATTCACAAGGTAAATTTTACTTCAAGCTAAATGAACAAATCACTGTTAACGTCAATCAATACAATATTCAATGAATATTTATCAACATCACTTAAAAATATCCAGGAGAATTTCTTAGTATTGCACCACAGCTAAGTAAGCGCCTTAACAGCTTTGAGGATTAGCCGAGAGAAGGCTTAGCGTAACAATGGTAAACTTCATTTCCATCATTTTCCGTTAAGTCGTCTCTCGGCTTAAGTCGTAAGGACTTAAGACTAAAGTAAACACGAAGGTCTGTCATATTTCTCGTGAGCAATTGCTGACACTGAAGTTTCAACAAAGCAATTTTAACTCAAATCATATTCAAAATTTAACGAATTTAGTGATATAATATTTAAAAAAGAACAAATAAATTATCAAATATTGGAAGAAAAGTCCATAATTTTAATCAGTTTATTTTTAGTGTCCAATTTTACCCTCAAAGTGTTCAAAATTAGAAGCTGTCCAAAATTATGAGCACTTCCCCTACTTAGTTTTGCAAATTTTTTATTGTATGTAAATTTATTATTATTTTTAGAATTTTATAGGTTACCGAAATATAAAACACATAATATTTTTCTGTATTACGATTTGTTTTGTAAAGTTTGAATTTGAATTTTCAAACATCAACGTCTCGAAATTTTTTTTTGTAAGTTAGAAAAAATTATAAGAAACACGTGAGTAATTCAATTGATATAATTTTTTGCATCTTTTAGACTTGAATGAATTATTTTAAGAATGATTATAAAATACCCCTGTATTTAAAATTTACAATATATTCTAAATAGTCGGGCAGTCAGCGAATATGCTTTCCATATTGCTTTTTTGGTTCTTGCTCGAAGGCGATATAAAAAGAGGTAAAGAAAAATTCTAACACGTTAATTAATCTTTGGTTATTGCTTTTTGCCTCGATTGTCTAAAAACCCGAATGAACTCACTTTTCTTCCTGAATAGGCTTATAAGATAAAAGCCCTCCTCTTTTTCTGTATTGGAATACTTTTAAGGAGCTTTGCATTGAGCCACTCTGTAAGTTATTGCCTGAGATAAAGCTCCACCACCATGGCCTCGATTTGCGAGTATCAGACATAAACGCCAATGAAGAGCATTGATGTGGTTTTCGTCATGAATTTCAAGTATGAGAATTTTTGGTGTGAATGTTCAAATATTCATGGACATTGAAAGATAGGAACACTTTACAGTTCATCCAGAGAATACTCTCAAGAATGGAGTAGATATCAAAAGTATTATGGTGGAAAGTACAAAATTTGCGACACTCATCGCTACCAGAGTATCAAGACATTTCTTGCCAAAGAGATGCACAATTCTAACACGAATGTTCTA
This sequence comes from Phlebotomus papatasi, assembly GCF_024763615.1. Classification (NCBI taxonomy): domain Eukaryota; kingdom Metazoa; phylum Arthropoda; class Insecta; order Diptera; family Psychodidae; genus Phlebotomus; species Phlebotomus papatasi. The sequence continues at coordinate 48,990,529 of NC_077224.1, forward strand.
TGCACTTAAGATATTAGTCTTTAGATAAGCTGATTTAAGTATGAGATTCTATTTAAGACATTAAAGAGAATTAGATGCTCTTTGTTCAAGGAATTAACTCAATTGTTTAGTTTTATAGAGAAAGTTTGCTGAAGTTTCGAAATTCTCTGTTTGTTCGATCAATCTCTAAAGTCTTTCAATACAATAAATCGTACCTTACATTATAGGGGAAACCGGGGCACGAACGAACACGGGGTAGCACCTAACACTGTGATTTTACTGCTCGACCTCAAATAGAGAGCAGTTATATAATAGACTTTTTTTCAACTTGTCACCGTCCTGCAGCTTAAATGAATGAATAGAACCAACAAGTCCATTTTGACAATGGAAGAACTTATTAAATAACTTTTTAAATGATTTTTTTCGATCATGTTTTCTGCGTAAAATAATACAAGTGAAAATCATTTTTTGATATGCATCACGTAGATTTAGGAAATCTTATTGAAAAAATTAGAAAAAAAATCAACACTAGAAAATCATTTTGTGTTTTCCTTTTATACTCCGCGTACGTGACTTGAAATTGTCTTTCCAAGTGTTTCAAAGGAACACTATTTCTTATTTCAAAATTTCCCCATGAGATATTACTAATAATTTATTGCTAATTTATAAAAAAACATTTTAAGTATAGATCCATTTTTTTATGATAATTTTTTATGCAAATAAATCCTTTATCCTCCTGTAGCAACGTTCTTTTTTGGTATGAAGTGAAAAAAAAATTAACAAAAACTTCAGGAGCTAAATTACACTTTAAAGCTGTTTTTGGGAAAATGCTCTTATATATCCTAAAATTTAATAACTAGGATCATCAAATTATCATCAATTGTGTAAGTAAAGTAATTTTATCATAAAGTTGTAGTGGAATCCACCTTCACTTAAAAGTAAGAGAGAAAAAAATCATTTCAAAGTTACACCATTTCAAAGGTCCCCCGATTCCCTCTACAGTTTCGTTTTAATGAGATTCCGTGTAGTTTTCAACATCCACCGCCGTCTTAGCGTTGGTGTCCAATCTTCAGAAAAAAAAACAGTGGAAAAGCTCTTTCACAGGTTGTATACAGTAATGAAAACACATGTTCGAATTTTTTGTATACTCAAAATCTCAATAAAAGAAGACAAAACAAAACAGAAGATTCTGCTCTGTTGGGTTTAAGGCTCATTTTTAACCAATTTAGTTAAATTTGGATTATTTGGAGAGATCTGCAATTTTCTTATCAATTCTTACTAATCGGCCAAGTAATCGTAATTGATTTATTTTTATCGATTATTCCGTTTCATTTGCAAGTATTTACTTCTTAGCCAATTTTCTAGTTCAAAATTATTTTTTCAATTTAAGAATGAATTTAATCGTTAATAAACCGGTATCCACAAAAAAAATATGCAAAAATTATAATTCACAGATAGGTCTATCTCATGAATGCGAGCATTTCGCAAAGCTGGGACGCTTTGTCATCTCTTAATATTTATATTCAATTTAATTATGCCTGAGAGGTTTATTATTATTTCGTTAATAGTTTGTACCTATTCAAATTTGGATCAAAATTATTTACAGTTCTCACATATGAATCCAATTTTGATATTTAATTTTCATTTTAAAACACAAATTTTATAGATATTTAACCTCAAACCGAAACAACCAGTAATTTTAGTTTAAGATTTCTTATGGCATCTACACAATTGAACCAATTGTCGTCAAAAATTTCCTTTTTTAAACTTTTCAGAATGTATCTATGTTGTAGTGTACATCAAGCCTCTCCCTAGATACAGATGCTCAAAGTTTAAAATTTATTTAAATACTCATACTTTGGCGGTCTTTACTTTTTAATCTTCAATATTTGAAACCTAAACGAAATGCCTCAGTAACCATTAAAAATGGTTGAGGCTTTTATTTTATATATTAATTTACATAATTAAAAAAATAAACGAAAAGTGCATTAATTAATTTATTTTTTTATTTTTTCATCTTTGCAAAAACAGTTGTTCAGATACTCAAATAATATGCTGTTATAAACAAAAACATTACTTTTCTTTTTCCTTGTATGTTAGATCTCATTGTCTAACGATAGCGCTTTTTTTGTAATAGTTTCGATAAAAAAAGCTCCTCGTAGTTCTGTATTCATGAAAGTGTCAAAATTTTGAACTTGGAGCCTCTGTATCCAGACAATCGCTTGACCTAGATCGGATTTTATATATGTTCTGAAAAGGCCTTAACATCAGCTAGAACATACCATAATTTCAGCTTAATTGGATGAGTTTTTTGTTTTGATAGTTATTGTAAATGGCGGACAGAAACGTCAAATCAAGATGGCAACCATTCCATCTTGTAGATGTCGGTCATTTTATCTTAAGTTCCCAAAAAATTGGATAATTTTTAGCCAAATACTTCTATAATAAGGCTTTAAAAGGACATTATAAGCAATTTTATAACATAAATCATGCGTTCTTAGGAAGATAATAGTAAAAAAAAAGTATTTTAAGAAAGATAATAAACAAAATCAAAGTGGATTATTCTAGCCAGAAAAATTTTGAATAGATCTGGACAATTTACTACATTGAAATCGATTTTGGAATTGCAATTTCAAATAACTTTTTCGCGGAGTCGTTTTTTAACAAGAAAACGTATATTTGCATTTCGTTGACTATTACTGAAACTTCAAGTATCCTTATGAGGATCATTGTACCTTACTTGGTACATGACATATCCCTATATACAACCCCCTGGCGAGTTGCATGAAATTTGAAGTCACTTTCTCATACTTTGATTTAAATTTATATGGGATTTTTTTTTGCACTCGCTACCGTTATGCTAAATATTTAAAAAGTGAGAAGTTTTTCCGTATTATAAGATACCTTTCCGTATGGAGGGATAAATATACTGAATTTTTGTTTAAATAAATTTTTTCCTCGGAGCACTGTGAGCTGAGTCCGAGATCAATTTAGGAATTGGCTTCAAATAGCTCCAAATAAAAAGGCCAACTTGCCAGGCGCTTGCCTATATACTTTTACATGGTAGACCGGATTGGCGAAGACTTTAGTAAGTGCTAGAATTAATAAAAGTCTCACGAACAGCAGAGCGCAAAGTCACCCGCAACGACAGTAATTTTGGATAACTCTAAACGTGTTTTTACGTCATAATAAACCGACTTCTTATTGGTAATCAGAGATTACTAAAGTATTATACTGCATTTCTATAGTTTCTGAGATCTTTTCTTAAATGGAACCCAAAATACTTCGAAAAATCTTTACCAAATGATATTCCCAAATACTTTCTCGTGTTCTTTGGCAACTTTTCCCCTAAAGTTTTAACTATCATTTTCTTTTAGCTAATAAACTTTCACAAATAGAAAACTTTTAAGAAATTTTAATATAAAACAAGAATCTTGAATATATTTAAATTTCATACACGATTATTTAAAGAAAACTTTTGACTCATAATATTTTAGTGGAAATAAAGTATTGCAAAACATTAAAAGATACAAAGTTTTTCCTAAAGTATTTTCACATCAAGTGCAATAGGGTAATGTGGGGCAATTTCAGGCATTTGAAGTCTTTTTTAAGATGATCAAAAGTATATGATCTTATGTTCAATCTTTAAGGTATTTTAATACAGGTAGTTCCTCTTTCATATAAACTATTTGAAAAAATATAGCACATTTCTCAAAATCCCTAAATATAAAATTTTCGAGAATATTGCATGCCTGAGATTGCCCCTCCTAGCCTTACTTGCAATTTTTCTACTGCATATAGTGCCTTAATATATACATATAGTATATAGAACATACTAGTCTATAGGTTTAAAGTTCAACGAAGAATTTTTCTTTAGGGGTAAGTAGGGCACCTTTAAATGTGGCGCAGCTTCGAAATTGGGATTTTTCTCTTATTTTTAAATAAAACTGAGCCTTATCATGATACAATTTAACTCCACTAAAAAATTGAGAAGCTAAATTACATTATGATATGGCTCAGTTCCACTTAAACATAGGAGAAAAATTACAATTTTAATTAAGCCCCACTACCCCCTACTATTTTTTTTTCTCCAAAAGAATGTCTTCATTTCCGGAGATTTGTTTATTTCACTAACAAAAAGGAGCATTTACAATTTTAATGTTTTAACAAAGTTAGTGAAATTTTGCTTCTATCTTTTTGCAGATGCTGTATTTTACCGACGGTGAAAAGCTCGTTTTTTGTCCAAGAGAAAAAGTGGCATCCTGTTTATCCAGCAAAGGACGGAAGAAATAATTTTTCACCATTATGTAAATCGCGTGAGGAAACACGGGTGTTTATGGCTTCTGACTTGTAAAGGATGGTGGTGCATTTTCTTCACCAAATATTATCATTGTCATTGGTGCAGCGGAAGCTGGCGAAATGCTTTAAGTATGCAGAAAACGTTGAGTTACCCCAAGGCCCCTGGCACTGTACAATATAGGACTTAGAATGTGAGTTTATGTAGAGTTCTGAGAGGGTTGCGTTTTGTGGTATACAGTGATGAGAGAAGCTGTAATCTTTCCTTTTTCGTTCCCTGCCCCAAAATTGCATCACCTCAAGAATTTCTTGAGGCATCACATATCTCATACTGTCTTGGATTTTCCACCATGGAAGCAATATCCATTAAATGTCAGCAAGAGACTGTGTTATTTAGGATACTTTCTTCCTCATGGCATTTAATGTAATCAACACAAGCACCAATTGATGTTGATCTATCCTGCTTTTCTGTCCAACACGTTTCACTTGAGCACTCTCTCGAAACATTACAATCAATAGTTAGAGCAATGTAATTAATGATGACTTACGAAATCACATTTAGTTCAAGAAAATCCAATTCTTCCTTTTCTTTTTCAAAATTAAGACAAAACCGTTGGGGATGACTTGACTATAGAACGTGCTAAAACTTTCTGACTTGAGAAACTTAACGCGTGCTGCATAACTTATTAGATATACTCCTTGTTTAAGTCTCTTGGCAAAAATCATCTTTTTTTTTCAAAATGAACATTGAAAGTTCGATAATTGTGCAACTATTCCTAAAGCTTATGTAACTGGATAAAGCAATTTGTAAATTGCTGGATAAGGCAATTTGGACAAAGCAAGAAGCGTTAGTATACAAAGTAAAATTAAGTAAGAATTGAAGTAAATATAAAATGTAAAGTTTTATTGCTGATGAACAATACTTTTACCCCAAGTATTACAGTAAATTCTCTCAAATTCGAGAATTTGGGACCGAAATGTCACCCGAGTTAGAAATGCAACGATTTTTTGTCCATCTGCATACTCATATTAAATTTACGTACTTATACACTGAGAAAAAAAAGAGGGTGCGATTAACATTTTGTCCTCATAAATTTAACACTTTTTGTGTGTAAAAATATATCAACATTTTTTAATGTTAATTTTACACCTTATTAAAAGTAAAATTTACATGAAAAAGGGTACCTTTAACCCCTAATACACCTAAAAAGGGTAATATTTACACCGATTTCGGATCAATACTGCAGGGTAAAATTAACATTTCCGAAATGTTATTTTAACTTTTTCGGATTTCTCTCAGTGTACTTATAATGCAAAATCACATCATAACTTAAGCAAACCTTGCAAATTTTAGCGTATTTGCTTCTAACTTGAACTTAAAAAATGTCAACAAACTTTTTGAAATTGAACTGCCTCCCGAATTAAAAAGTACAGTGCCCGCTCTCTAATCCGGATCGGCGTAATCCGGATGAGTTATCGACGGTTACATTTATATTAATTTTGAGGTCAGGTATGCATGTGTGTTCAGCAATGAAAATGAATTATCCTGTGATGTTTTTGTTAATTAAGTGAAGTATAATAGCGTAGAATTCTCTAATTATGTCGTTTTAGTCTTTTTAAAACTTTTATTCTAATTCTACAAAAAAAACTTGTATTAAAATTTGCGAGACGTTGAAAAAATTCAAAAAAAAATCATCCGGATTACAAAGCGGGCACTGTAGCCCGATCTTAAAGGAGCCGAATTAGCGAGTGTCTACTGTATCAGTATTAGTTACTCCAAAGAAGCAAAATTTTATTCTGTTGGGAATTCTGTTATAGTCAAAGAAACGTTACTTGTAGGTTATTTTTAAATAACTCTGATGATTACATCAGAACAGCCCGAAAAATAACGTAAGGCTTTTGGAGGCTTTAACTTAGAGAAACACGTAATTTTCACAAATAAAATAGAGACTCTCAGAGCCAAAGTGGTCTATCGTATATGAATTTCCCTATTTAGCACACTCTTGCTCTGAGTGATACAATTCACGCCAATAAATGGTAAGTTCTTTCCTTTGGGAACACTATTTCATTTCGCTCATCTTATGCTTTCGTATTTTAGTTTCAAATCTACATTTTTGATCGCCGCACTACTGTTATAAAACCTCTAAAACCCTTTATTAATTTTCATGGTGGAAAAGTTCAAGTATCTCGGAGTGTTATTTACGAATGATGGTAAGATGGAGGAAAGCCAAGCTTAGCCGTTCGGCTAAGTTATCTATTTTTAAAGCTGTGTTTATTCCTAGAGAGACAAAGTTAGAGGACAAAGTGGCCTAACAAGTTTCGAGACGAAAATGTTACTGTTCGCATGAGCAGTGAAACTTTGAATTTGCTGTACAAGTTACAGCTTAGAGGGAAGTGGGGATCTTTTGAAGATATAGGTTTTTTCTTCAATTTTTAAGTGGAACTGAACCTTACCATGTGTGAACCTAGATGGGGTTTACTTAATTAACATTAAGGGAAGTCGAGAAACCAAGAGTGCAACCTGTCTTTCAACTTCCTTAGAATGAACTGTCCAGCGCGACTGAAGCTCACTCACTAAAGTACTGGTGTAAATTGCCATGAGCAACAAGAGCACCATATAACAATCTTCAACACCCGTCTGGGAATGATGGGTTAGATGTGTCAAAAGAATGAATGGTTAGGATTGGTGCGAGTTTGACCGTCGGTCGACTGGGTTAGCAACTGTCGAATGGGTCGTACGCTCTACACTAAAACCAATTATGGCGCTAAATTTCATTATATTAGCTCCAATTCCATTTAGGAGAAAACAGCCCTATTTCAAAGGTGCTCCACGTCCGTCTATGCACTTATGCACAATAAACAGGCTCGATCACTGAAATTTCCTATTCAGAAGAATACGGAAATTTTTCTCTTTGTTAGGAAACAGATCACAAACATTATTAAAAATACATTCTGACAGTCAGTCCTATTAAAAAAATATTTGGATAAGAAAGAAAAAGAAACCATGCAAAAAATACCTTGGAAAACTGTTTCACAGATGTGAACAGGGGGGTGACATTAGCTGTGAGAAATGCGACCGATTTTAGTGTAAATTTTTCCCTGTTTTCGTACACATTTCACGAGATATCTCCAAAACTGCGTAAGTTACCAATTTGGGGTTTTCGGTTGCCTATTCAATATTAAGTTGACTTTTATTCTGCATTTATATTTTTTGCTAATTCATTTTACACAGACAGAAAACAGCCAATAAACCCAAAAGTTTTTTCGGCGCACTAGAAACATATGGGAAACATAGGAAATGTCATGCCCTTGGACGTGAAGTTAACGTCAGAGTCGGTATATGTTTTTTTTTTTTTTAACTTATCATATGGTTTATTTTATTCCCGTGCTTGTCTTTCTACAACGTGTAAATCGTTCCCCATTAGGAAATAGAGGAAAATGCCAATGTTTTGTACAAAATCTTAAGCTCCTAAGCTTCGTAATGACTAAATTTTTCCTATGTGATTCGAATGTGAGTTACGAAAACTGACAAGAAGCTATATACCATAGGACGAACTCTACGACGGCGACAAAATCTTCGTTTTTGAAACGAGGTGACGGAGAGTCACCAAGACTGAAGGAGGTTAGTTTGAGAGCGCCGTTCCATTAAAGGGACGTTGCAGCCAACTAAATAATGTAAGTAAGTGCCCATGCTTCGTAATGACTGTTTTTTCTTATATTTCTGAATAAGTGTGACCCCGCATTATATTTTAAAAACTGGGGACTTTCTCCTATTTTTTAAGATATGGGTGCAATGATTCACATTTATTGTTAAAAGTCGGAAAAAATTAACCAATACGAAGCTTGCGATCGTATGAAGCATGGGCACTTTCCCCTAATGTAGAAATTTGCTACTACCTGACGATAAAATAATCTTCATCTTACTCAATTTAGCTCTTCGGGCTATTATAATATATTACATAGAGTTTAAGCTAATATAAATTTATAATTATATCACCCGATAATAGCATCAAATGGAAAATCAATATGAATTGTGACACTCTGCCTCTAATAAATATTGCACACATGAGTGCTATTTCAAAGATATTTGGCATAGATTCAAAAAATGCATCGTTAGTGTTTCTCCTTATCTTACTGCTCTGCCTCAAATTTTCAACAGAATCATTTTTGCGTTTTTAAACTTTTGAGGTATAATTGCATGGAAACTTTCGTAGATGAGAAGAAAGAGGGAAAATCAATTGAAACTTGAAAAAAAGCTGCTTTAGTAGCTTTTTGTTCCATTCCAGGATTTAGTCGAACGTTGTGCTTCAAACACCAATCTTCTATTCATTTTCTCACCTTTTTGCCCCAGCAAATAGCATTTGAGAAAGTTAGGGCTTTTATGAGAGTTTTAGGGGGGAGAAATGGGTGTTACAAACAAGTACGGACTAATACTGATATAGGATGCGATGGTGCGAAAGCTCTTTAGAAAACATACCCTCTTCTTCCAAACAGAAAAATGTCAGGAATTTGCGAAAATAAAATTTTTGGTAAAACTCCTGAAGGAAAAATTTCAAAATTTTCCTAGAATGTCTCTCTAATTTCCCATGAGAATCTGACTGCAGGTGAAATATGGAGCATACCATCATGATGAGATCCTTTCAAACTGTTTCTGTTCTCTTCTTCTTCTCTCGCTCTCGAAAATTGCATTTGAATATTGCACACTTTATTGTACACTTAGTACGTATCTAGAGTTTTTCTAACATAAAAAAACTCAACAGGAAAACGACATTGCTACATAGGGAGAAGTCGTAGCTTATAGCCACATTGAGCGTAATTTACTTGTAATTCTAACACATTTTATCCAAATGCAGTGAAATTTTGTCCAGGAGCTTTCACTGGTATTGATCGATTTCTATTGATACTCTGAAAAAAAATGTCTTGTTAAACGGACAAATGGATTTTGTTGAAATTTTGTGAAAAGGATATTATTTTCTAATTTGACAAAACTTTTTCTTGCATTTTATATGGAAAAACACCCTTTTGACAAACTTTTAACAAGATCCAGTTGGCCACCGATTTGACAAAACTTTTTCATATTCTGTATGGAAGAACATCCTTATAACAAACTCGTCTTGTTAATTTGACAAAACTTTTTCTCAGAGTAGAGAAAAAATAATAATAAGAAGAAAAATTTAGTCAATATGAAGCTTGGAATGGAACCGTGCAAAGCATGGGCACTTTCCCCTAAACATATTCGAAAATCATTGAAAACGCTTGGGCAACGGATTTTGGTCCAACAAAATGGTTGCAAAACATGACGTAGGTCGTTCCGTCACACGTAGGAGTGACCGGAAATGATATGGCGGATGCAGCAGCAAGACGGGGAGTGTGTGCACCGGTGGTTCAAGAGGAAATGTCGAGAACGGAGGATTGGTTCGCGACTGCTAGAAGGGAGTGCTGCATAAGTCAGTGGAGAATGGCATAGCACACGGGCGAACTGGATAGATACGGCCATTCTATTTTGCCAAATTGTAGTATACAATCTTGGTTTAAGGGAATGGGAAATCTGAATTGGGAATCCATTGTCATTATAAGCAGACTAATTTCGAACCACAACGGTCTGAGAGCTCACTTGAATAGGATATCCATAACCGAGGACCCATTATGCGCCGAATGTATCGAATACGAGGACCAAGCGCCTGGCAAAGTTGGCCTTTTTATGTGGAGCTATTTGAAGCCAATTCCTAAATTGATCTCGGACTCAGCTCACAGTGCTCCAAGGAAAAAAATTATTTAAACAAAATTTTAGTATATTTACCCTCCATACGGAAAGGTATCTTATAATACGAAAAAACTTCTCACTTTTTAAATATTTAGCATAACGATCACGAGTGCAGAAAAATTCCTATACGCATTTCTATGTGAAAGTAAGAAATTGGCTTCAACTTTGAAGGTCACTCGACGAGGACATTGATCATATCCTCTTCAAGTGTTCTAGTTTCGAGGTTGGTAGGGAGGAGCTTGTTGACTCGTGCAACGCTATATCCCCTAACCTCTATGTTAGAGACATATTAGCGCTGTGTCTAGAGAACAAGCTACTTGGACCGTTAAAATTAAATGCAATATTTGTAAAGAGAAATAAGTTAAGTGTATAAAATTTATGGTAGTCTGGCTATTTTCACTCATAGTAGTGAATTTTAAGTATGTTGTAGTCCGTTTCCGTTATTTATTGATTATTTATTTTTTAAGTTATTGACAGTTTGATCCTTTTCAGGTTTTTATTGGACAGGATATCGGTCAAAATAGGCCTAAGGCCTAAGACCTGAGCAAGGGGATTAAGGGGGGGTGACAAAAAAATGACGTAGGCCATATCACAGATACTACGTATCTAGGCGTGGTCCAGCGGTAGGATTAACAAATCCGAACTCCAATCAAGTTTAAATACAAGTTTTTGCTGTATTTCGGCGAAAAAATCGCTTTCAACGAGGTCTAAACTATTGGCTAGCCTTTAAAACTAATCAAAATGATATCCTGAGCAATCAGCTTAGCAGAGAAAGAGATGAAATCTAAAAGAAACTAAACCAGTTATCAACTAATTTTAAAATTTGTCACTTAAATCGACTTTTGGCTTTCCAAAACACAAAATTTTTCAAATTAATTAGAACCGGAGATATGGTTATTCGAAAATTACATTTTTGACCCCTATAGCTCAAGTCAGGGGGGTCGGAAGGACTTAATTTTGGTCTTTAATCGACAGCTCTTAGGCCCAGCTACAACATACTGAAATTTGAGATCGATCAATGCCATAGGGGCTAAGTTATTGAGTTATTATTGTCGATATTTAACTTTTGCCGAAAACCGTTTGTCGATATCTCTTTCCGTTCTGTCTACAGAAGCGTTTATACTTCGGACGAGACGGACGCCGTCCACAAAGTCGATTTTTGGCGCATAAAATGATATTCGTGATCTATGAGAGTCAAAACGTGTAAATCCAAAATTTTAGACCCGATCCGATGAGGTCGGATTTCATCTCGGACTACAGAAGCTGAGATTGTAATGAATCTCAACTAAAATCTTTTAGGGGAAAGTACTCTCTCTTCGGACATTCATGTCTTCGAATAATGTGAATTTCTTTTATCTTCCCTAAGACATTTATAATAATTATCACGTAATTATCAATAATTGATGAAGAGGTAACTAATAATTAATAGAAATGTGAAAGTTTCTTGGGAAAAATAAAAAAAAATGACATTATTCGAAGCCATGAACGTTCGAAGGGAGAGTACTTTCCCCTACACCACGTTTTAAATATCGGAAAGTTACGAATTTTGAAATTTTGACTTGCAACATTTTGTCTCATATTTATTTCCATCTATAAATAATTGAAAAAACAAGCGTTTATGCAGAAAAATAATCTTGAAAATAAAACTCAAGATTACGTGAATTGCTCTACTTAGGGCATCACCCTATAACACAAACTTTCAAATAGCCGAACAAATGTTCGTGGATCGTTTACAGAGACGCCACAAACTGTACTAAATTTTTGTCATATTTTTATAGAGAGCAATTCCGTGCTTCTAAAGTCGTTAAATTGAGACATGTGCATAGTCATGCACTATAATTTACAAAGTGTTTTTACGCTTATCAAGAGAGAAAAGTGAAAATTAGCATAGCTAGAGAGATTTTATAATTTAGTCACTTAGCGTTTTATCTCAAAATTATGCTGCCTAAGTCAAAGTTTGAAATATCATTACTGTATTTTGCTTTGGTAAACTTTCGTACAAGTTACCCATCATGGTTCCTTCCTTTCGTTCAATATGTTAGTTATACCATTATATGAGAAACCTCCCACATCTTCAAACATCTTGACAGCATTCATTTTGGCACGATAAAAAGATACGACATCACTAAGCTTAAAGCTCGTACCTCCCGCATCTTCAAATATTCAATATAGTGACATGGTGAAAATTCAAGGCGCTTATCTATCCCCCGAATTACAGGGGGTGGGTTTTATGTTGAAAAATTCAGAGAGGGGTCAAAGTGCGTATTTAGGTGGTGGCCTTCTGTCCTGGTATTTTTGGTGGATAGACCTCCCTTGTTTCTTAATTCTTCAGCGATGTGAAAGTTAAAAAGACGTGGAATAAATTAATTTAAATGACCACCCTTGAGCATAGCGGGATACATTGGAAGAGGGTAGTTCTTTTTGAAATTTATGTATATGGATATTTGACTGAATAAGTGGCTTAATGGGTGTACAAGCAACATTTATTGCACTTAATCACACAGCGAAGGGACAAAATACTTCTCATTATTTCATGATGAAGTTGAGAAATAAAAACACCCCCTACAGTAACTTAACGAGCTTCAAATGCTACACCAGAGGCCACCAATAAAAATAATCGTGAGATTCTTGGATACGAGAAATCCCTCGATAGAGACGCCTGGTATTATTTATGGTGTGTCCAGAAAAGAGAAAAGCGTGTATAATGCTAACAGAATTGACCCACTTTCCCATCGTCCCTTAAAGAAAAATCTCAACCTTTTCTTTCTAAAGGCAAATCTGTCCCCACAACTATATGCTAAATAATCTCACTAGAACTTCCCCCCAAAGCAGAATATACTTCTACAGAAGATGACGCATTTTCTTTGGAGGAACATGCCTCAAAAAAAAATGTTAATTCACCGCACCATCAAGCTATATCCGCAGACAAATCACTCTACTATACCGTAGAACGGAAATGAGCATATTTATAGATTTACACCAGCTATTTCCAGCAACTTTCGCCGCACATAAATTAATGAATTTGAGCTTTTTTCGGATATACGAAGATGAACACACCCCCAATACTGAGATAACACAAAATAGGACGATTTTTCTTTCCTCGATTTTCTTGTATGGAAAGAACTTCATGCCAAAATTCTATTATTTGCAATAGATTTACCTTTGATTAAACGAAATCACATGAAAGTGACAACATGTCAAAATAAACGCAAATGTGAAAAACATTAAATTGGATTTCGCTAAAAGTATTACGCATATAGCACCCTTTTCGGCAGAGATTCATGGTATACTTATGATGAATTAATGCCACGACATCCTACAGTACATCACTGAATGTGCGACATAAAATAGTATATTCAATGCCTGTGAAAGCATATCAAGGAAGTAACACCGCATGGCGCCATGAGGGATGATATTCATGACTGTTTAAACAGCTGCTCATGTGTACGGAAAAGAGATTATTTTTCCTGTTTTTCCACACGATTTCCAGATTGTCGACATTGGTGGAAAAAGGTAGTAATCTCCGTAGATAGAAGATTATGCATTAAAGCATTGGAAGAAATCCAAATACGGGTTTGAAGGAGAGATACGAGTATATCTGTAAAAGATTTACTGCTTGCTTTACGACTATTTCAAGACCAATTACATAAATACGATCCGATGCATAGCAATACCTGGATAGGTGTATCTGCACCTCTCACTGAACTAGTCACGTATCACCCTGAGATTTTGAGAATCATTTAAAAATTAAACAAAAAGAATATTTACGGTCCATTAAAAACCCCTTTTCACTTGAATCTAATTTTTATAAAGACAAAATATTTGCATAATAGGGTAACGTGTGGTATTTCAAGACATTTTTTAGCACTTTTAAATTTCAAACAGCTTAACGACTTCTCAAATAATTTTTTTCTTTGTTGATACAAATATTTATGTTCCTTATTGTGTTATCACACTTGCACATTAAAATTTTAATATGATTCACATTAATTGTCGCTGGTGAGAGTCCAAATGTGTAATTTGTGTGTTTGAATCATTTTATATTCAAAATTTGATCTATTTGTTGATAAAAAGGTAGACTTGGCCCGCAAAATTTGATATAAATTGATTTATAGCATTAATACGAAAAATTAAAGCGATTTTCTCTTTAATTTTTTAATATGAAAAATATTTATGCTTTAGGTAAATTTAAACTTATTTTTGCAGACCAAGTCCACTTCTTTATCAATAAATAGAAAAATCCCAAATATTAAGTGACTCAAAGACACAAATAACATATTTGGACGCTCACAAGCGACAATTAATGTGAATCACATTAAAATTTTAATGTGCAAGTGTGATAACGCCGCTATGCTATCCTGAATAAGATTCTTATCAAAAAATGTTGAAAAATGCATCATTTTTATAAAAAATAGCAAGAAATGTAAAAAAAGTAAGATTGGTATATTTCGGGACAGTTGGGTATTTCGGGACAGACAAAAGTCGCTATTATGCAAATAAATTTCACCGAGTCTGATTATTTACCTTTAAGTAGAAGTTCCAAACTTTACTCTTTCATAAAAAATTTGTTTAAATTTCACTTTTAAAGTGACTTAAATCGAAAAAAACTAAGCACTGTTTGTGTTGACATCTGCAAAATTGACCACACTGAAGGATTTGTAAAAAGTGAAATGTGACACTCTCAATTCACGCGTATTTCACGCTTTAAATTATATAAAATTTCAGAAGTTTTATGTTTATCTGATACATAGAGAGCTTAATATTTCATATAGAACTTAAAAATAATTAGAAAACAAATATTTATAGGATTTTTGAAGTGTCCCAAAATACCCGCATATGATGTCCTGAAAAGCACCTTGTCCAGGAATACCACACGTTACCCTATCTAAAGTAAATACAAATAAATAAATGTAAAGTAATATAAAAGAGATGGCAAAGCGTCCCAGCTTTGCGGAATGCTCGAACTTACGAGATAGAGCTCACCGTGAATTAGTTTTCTTGCATGATCGTTTGGTATTACTGATCTACTATTTACTGATCAAATTGATTCATAAATCACAAAAGCATTTGAAAATTAAAAAATCGGTACTTAACCGGTTCATTGACGATGAAGACCAATACATCCGGATTCAGAATTTCAATATCTTTCCAAAAAATCCAAATTTAACCAAATCGGTTGAAAAATGGGCCCTCCAAAGTAGTTGACATTTGACCTTCAATAGTTCAAATGGCGAATTTTCCGGTCATAGGTATGTTTGGGCGAAATGTTCGCCTGGACTAGCTCTAAAACATATCCAAAAATCATTGAAAAAGCTTGGGCTAATTTTGAGAAAATCGAAAAAACATGTTTTAGGGGAGGGGAGGGGAATAGGAGAAAAAGAGAAAACGTCTAGAGATATTGTTTTTTTTATTGGAGGTCATCGAATACCGGAAGTCGATATCTCTTACCGTTAAAGCTCCAGAACAGTGAAAAGTTGAAAAAAGACGATTTTATAACTGCTTCCTCTTTGAGTTCGAGCAGTAAAATTTAATTTGATTTTGCATTGAACAAAATCAACTTTTTACTGATAAAAATTGAGTAAAACGGATGGTAAAAGAACTAACCGAATTTGATTATCTTACTGATCAATTGTATGTATTTTTAACTTAGTACGTACCTTAGTGTCAAAAGGATACTACTTTATTGACCCTAATGGCTTCGGCATACCTTTTTGATCAGAAAAATTTCATAGAATCAAAATTCACATCGCTTTCTTTCAGAAAAGTTTAGCATATGTCTATCCTACTCTTTCGCACTCTTCTTCTTCTTTTGAACATCACACCAAATTTAATTTAGTTCTGTCCAATTTTGCGACAGAAATAGTGGGACAAACTTATGCAAATCTTTTGAGGAAGAAAGAGAAGTGAATTTTTATTTTATGAAATATTCCTGATTTAAAAGGTGCGCGGGATCTCATTAGAATTTTGAGTTCGAAATAGTGGGATATATTTATGCAAATCCTTCAAGAAAGAAAGGGACACGAATTCTGATTTCATGAAATTTTACCGATCTAATAGATGTGGAGGAGGCATAATAATATAAATTTACTGATCAAATTCGACAAAGACTTTTTTTTCTAATGAATAAGTTTCTTTTTTAACTGATTGTAGTCTATCATGGGATCATCATCATGGGACTATCATGGGATTGAGAACCGAGCCACACTGTTCAAGGCCCAAATGATAATCCTCTTCAGATCATTATTCACAGCCTCAAATATAAAAGAGAGGAATGAGTTGGATCACCCCAACAATAAGACCTGTAGATCATCTGTTTTCAATGTGTAGAGGCAATTAGGAGCAACTTCTAATTAGTCAAGGTAAGTACTTACATATCCTCACATTCCCTTATTTTTTTAGCACTAAAATATTCTACCGTGATTTCTGATTGGCTGAATCTTTGAATTTTAATCTAATCTAATCAATAAGACAGTTGCTAAAGGCTAAACAGCTACTCATTCAAATACTCATTACAATGATTTCCTCTACGATTCTAAAATCCCACAATAGATTGTTACAGAAAAGCGCATTTATGTGAACATGTTAAAGTGAGGATTTCTATGCTAAATACATTGTGTAATAATTGTAATGTGGTTAAAGTGGTGTTTCTGCACTGTGTTAACAAGGGCCTCGTTCGTTGTATTACTTCTGCCTGCACAATTGATGCTCTCGAAATCCCAATCTGACGACCTTACTCCGACCATAATCGTAACCCAATTAATTGATTAATTGAAAATTATTTGTCTTGTGTTGAATTAAAAAATTGTTTGCTCAATCGTTTTGATCATGCCCGTTTTTATACTTCAATTAATCAACTGTTGGGGTTTGATTTCTACTCGAAAAATATTCGTAAAATATTCGTCAGATAAACAAAAATTTACGAACAAATGACAAAATTTTACGAACATTTTTTGTGTGTTTACGAACATTTATGAACAAATGTTTGTAAATGTACAAAAATGTCCGTCAAGTGATCATGTTACGAACGATTTTTATGAAAAAAGTACAAACTTTTACGGACTTGTTTGTGGGTTATACGATTCACGAGCATTTCGTTACTCGCCCATAGAAATTCACAAACATTTACGAACATTTTTACAAAATATTTTTTTTCTGTGTACACTTATGAACATTGATTTTTTTTTTTGATTTATTGTCTCAGACAACAATAACGAACTGCACATTTCTCAACAATTAGGGGAAGTACTTTGACGAGTCGCTCCAGTGGACAATTTATTAGTTCGGAATTTTGAATTATTTTTTCGAAAAAAAAAATTATTTAAGCATTTTAAATATGTATAAACATATACCAAAAAACTTGATAATTTCTTTGTCTTCCAAAAAAGAAAATTTGAAAAATAACTATTTTTTCCGTATAATTCAGGCTAAACCCTGAAAGACTCAAAAATACTGCTGTAATAAATAAAAATGGTATTTTGATATTTTTCCCTGAAAATTGTTTGCCAAAAAGTAATGGACAAACTATTTATTTCAATATGCTTAATTTTGATTAATTCTTTTCAACGGGTCCCGGTCAAAATCCCGAAAGCCAAAATCCCGAAAGCCAAAATCTCGAAAGCCAAAATTCCGTAAGCCAAAATCCAGAAAGTCAAAATCCCGAAATCCAAAATCCCTTAAGCCAAAATACCAAACGCCAAAATCCCGAATGGGCTAAAATCCCGAAAGCCAAAGTCCCAAATGGGCCAAAATCCCGAAAGCCAAAATCCCGAAAACCAAAATCCCGAATGGGCCAAAATCCCCAAAAGCCAAAATCCCGAAAACCAAAATATCGAATGGCCCAAAATCCCGAAAGACAAAATCCCGAATGGGCCAAAATTCCGAAAGCCAAAATCCCGTAGGCCAAAATCCCGAAAGCTAAAATCCCGAAAACCAAAATCCCGAAAGCCAAAATCCCGAATGGGCCAAAATCCCGAAAGCCAATATTCCGAAATCCGAAATCCCGTAAGCCAAAATACCAATCGCCAAAATCCCGGAAGCTCAAGACCCCGAAACCCAAAATTCCGAAAGCCGAAATCCCGAATGGGTCAAAATCCCGAAAGACAAAATTCAGAAAGCCGAAATCCCGAATGAACCAAAATCCCAAAAGCCAAAATCTCGAAAGCCAAAATTCCGAATTTTTAAAAGTGTCATGGCTTCTTCCACGGTTGCACCCGCACTTGCTAGAGGCAAAGGGAAATTTTCAGTGTCTTGGGAAATTATTATACGCATTATCCTTCATATAATTTCATCCCTTTCACGATTTTGAACAATCGGGATTTTTGCTTTCGGCATTTTGGCTGCTTCCGCTTTTCAACATATAGAGACATTAAAGTAGCGATAACACATTTCCAATGACCAACCAATCGGAACCAAGTTTTTAATGCCTGGATACTTTACATAAACTCTGTGAATATGTGCTCAATAGCAGATGTTTGAATATAATGCAGTTACAGTGGCTGTTATTGCAAGAGAATCAGAGCTAAAAATTGAATTAATGGAAAAATAATAATGAACAATGAACGATAATTTTTATAGATTGGATCAATGAGATTTTAATGCGAGAATAACATTTATCAAATTAACATATGAAATTTTGCTTTATTTAATGCAAAATGATTTTACAATTAATTTTTCTAGGCTTATCATGGATTTAATTGCTTTATTAATTGCATAAAAGACTAATTATAATACATTCTTGGCTTATAAAAAAAACATAATCTCATATTTAACAACCAGTGTATAATATAATAATAAAAATGTAAAATTACTTTTACATTATGCTAAGTTGTCCTGAATTATACATTCTACTATTTCTCGCTCATGAAGAATTACAAATTCAGATAAATGGAAGACAGAGGAAACAAAGTTATCATGGAAGGAGAATTATTTGTTATTAGGGAAAGTAATGTGTTTGATTAATAGAGATTTCAGTAATATTTGTGTAATATCGTGCGGAATATAGGTTGAAATTATACTAAAGATAACGTGAATTGTCAAACAAATCTATGTGTCCCTGGAGGGAAACATTCTACAATTCTCAAATGAGAAAAATATAAATATTTGGTAGCTATTAATTATGCTCGAAATGGGATGTAGCATTACATGTAACAGGATGTTGTGTGCAGGTATGCTAACCACATAACTATTGACATTGTACACGTAACGCTTTTGCATATTGACAAAATATCAACCGTTGATTTACATTTGGGCTTCTGCTGTTGACACACAATATTCCACCCCTCTGTGTTGGTTAACATGTTTGGTAAATAGAGATCTCAGAAGTGTTACACTCGCTATACCAGAAGTTGGAAAGCTCTGTAGAAACCCCAAATCTTCTGTCCAATCAGGCAAACCACGATACCATCCTCAAATTCGAAATACGACCTCTTTGCAATGTGAACTAAATTGTCTGGTGAAGTATGGCAATCAAATATTTCAATCGACAGCTTGAATTATCATATAAAGAGTACCACAGTAAGGAGGAAAACTGGTCAAAAGTGAAAATTAGCTGAGATTCTCTGTATTTTCCCACATATTTCACTTTACCACAGTTTTGGGGGGCGGTTAAGTTTGGTATTCCAATAAATTTCTCACATAAACTTTATTCCAATTTCCAAACTCAATCCACTTTGAAATGTGAACATACCCGAATACCATTTACTTGCTCTTCATGTATCCCAATTACCAGATCATGTTGACGACTATAATCAATGAAAATTGTCCGGAATTAATTAAATACCCATCACTATTGATTCAAGATCATATTAATCTCTGCAACTCATATTCTCTCATTTGATGATTTATTTCTTCTCAAACCCATAAAATCGACGCCACAGAGGCGATTCGAAACGACAAAAATACAACAGAATTAATTGCAATTGGCAGAAAAATCAATTTCCCCCAAGGCTAAGATTCATTTCCGATTGAAGTGTCATTTAGATTTGATACCCTATATATAACATTGAATTAACTTTAAATCTGTTTTCTCATTTATATTCCTATTTTTTTAGTTGCAGCAAAATTTTATTTTGGTGAAAAGACAGTAAAAATGACAATTGGTAAATAGCGGAAGGTAGGGTACCTTTGAATTGCGACACCTTTAAAAAATGAATTTTTTCTCCTATTTTTAGATAGAACTGAAGGTTAGGGTAAGTGTGCCAAATTCCGGCCAGCTTGTAATTTCGGCCATATTTTTTGCTCCTCGAATTTCAATGAATTTTTAGTTTTTGCGTACTCTAGAAATAATACAATGCAAAAAATAACAAAAAAAATCGACTAGACGAACAAGATGATTTGAAAAAGACATTCGAAGAATTCCGGAAGGGCAAAGAACTATGAAAATGAAAGTGGCCGAAATAGGCCACCAATATTATGTCAACATTTTTATTCATTTTAGAATGTATTAAGAATGAATTTAGAGAAAATAAAGACGACAGACTGTCTACAAGGTTCCATGGAACACTCCTTACAAAAAAGTAACAAACAAATTCAATTTGTATTAAAAATATTACATTTCAAACTTGAGACTCTGGCTCTTGCATGCAACTATGCCGAAATTTGGCACACATACCCTATTATATTTCCATTTAAAATAGGGGAAAAATCCATATTTTAATAAAGCCCTAATGCAGAGTTACCTTTTCTCCTAATGAAATATTATTTGCAAAGGTAAAGTATCTAATTTTCAATGACCAAAATTGATTACTTCGCTCACTAAAAATAAATTTCTTACAAACCATTTTGAATTATTTACTGACCCTTTTGAATTGTTCAATTTGCTAATTTACTGACCAAAAATGTTTTCCCTTTTTATTGAATCTATTTTTCTATCGATCCATACATCACATATGAACGCTATACACTTTATCGACAGCTTACAAAAATCTAGTTCTTATCTAAAATAGATTTTGAAAAAGCTTAAAATTGTTAATTACATCATAAACTAATAATTTTATGATTTTTCGAAATTTGAATTAGGTAAGAATTCAAGATTATTGCACGGTGTCCATAAGTGATGACTCCACGATATCCTACTTTTCATAAAATTTGCAAAATTTAGTTTCTCGTTAAAGGACATAAAAAGGACTTATTTATCATTTCTTTCACGTATGCAGATAAAAAGCCACATGGGTTTAATGATATCAACATTTAAGACTTACGATAAAAATATGAATACAAATAGATGAAGTTGTTTTAAGCTGCCTACACTTTTGGAATTCATTCGATCATTGATTTTCGACCGCTTTTATTGGGGTCTCGGGCTTTGAATACCCAGGTCGGCAACCCCCGCCTGATGAACGTCTACCACTTCAGGTTTAGATAAAACATCAAAGTCAATCCCGAAAAGAGGACTCATGGAAAATTCTGAACTTGTCTCAACCACTTTGTTCTGGGTCTGTTCCGAGTCCCGAGGTCACTTACTCTTTGCAATGGCTGGCATGGCCTTTCTACTTTCCATGTAGCCATTCCGAAGTTCCGTTGTCGTCGCGGTAGGTTTACCATTCCTCCTAAGGTAAAGTACCCTGTAGTCGGCCGGTTTCTCAACTCGGCCAGTGCGACTATTTATTCAATATACTTAGATTTGTTATAATATGGTCTTACCGATTTAACATTATGAGATGTATTATATTATATAAAACGTAAATCAGTGAAAATTTCATAGAAATTGACTATAAAACGTTAAAAAATTGGTTAAATAATTCAACTGGCCGAGTTGAGGAACCGGCCGACTAGAGGGTACTTTACCTTATCACTTTTTTGCAAGCAAAGCACTGTAGAACAGGGTGCAAGCCTGAGGTCACAGATCTTCTTGCCCAGGAGACACGGGTTTTGGGGTAGTCTGTGGTTTAGTATTCACTACAGACCCAAGAATGCCGATACGTGCCTGTAGGGGAAAGTGCCCAAACTTCATAATGACTAAATTTTTCGTATGTTTCTGAATAAATGTGACTCCGCAATATATTTTAAATAAGGACACTTTCCCCCGAGGGGTAACTCATTTCGGAGAACTCGAGCCAATCTGGCTGGAGAACCCATACATTTTTTTCGGGAAACCCGGGGAACCCATGCATTTTTTTGGGAACCCGAGCCAATCTGATTGATTATGAATTACCCCTTGCTTTCCCCTAGTATCATTCACTTTCCCATTAGGCAATATCCCCTAGTTGTTTCCCTATTAACTTCAATAGACTCTAGGATCCACTACAACCATTACAACCTTACGAAAAAAGTTTAAAAAGTGCATTATTGAAGCGGACTTTTGTATATAATTTTTCGACAGTCAGTTCGTCACATTTTCAAGGTTATTTTTAAAATTCTTTTCATGAACATATTAATATAGGTCGCTTGGCTTCTGGAAAATGATGTAAACATAGGACTCAAATAGGCTTATGCCCTAGTCATACTTATGACTTAAACCGAGAAACGATTTGACGTTATTAAAATCGAAATAATAATCAGATTATATTTCCATCAGTTTCTGGCTAATCCGTCTTTTGGCTTAAATAGAGAAACGGCTGACTTAGTGGGAAACTAATGGAAATTTAGTCAAATCATTCTTATGATTATAATTATGTTAAGTCATCTCTCGGCTTAAGTCGTAAGTGTGTCAAGAACATTAGATTCATCCGATTGATTCTCGAAAATATAATATTTATCCAATATAATTTAAATTTAAGTAGAGGATCGAAGATCGGCTTTGAATGTTTTAATTTTTCTCTTATATGCCAAGGCATGGCATAACAAAATTCTACTCTATATATAAACTATATAGTTAATAATTTTAACCATTTTCTATTAACTAGTAGTAGATAAATAGATAAATAGTACCTAGTATTTTTGCTTAAAGAAATAAAAAAAATGAATAAAAGCATGTAACTATAGCACTATGCACTACATCGGAATATGACAAACCGATTCGTATGCGCCTTCGGGATAATCCATCGAACGTTCACTACTCTATCTCGTAACGTAAGGTTAGCTGCTTTTATAGAACCTAGCAAAGTTACCACCCGAGCTGGACAGTGATAGGAACCGTTGGCTTAGAAGAGCCTTCGTCAGGATGAGCTTTCCCCCTCTAGCTCCTCTAGGCTCAACAGTTCAACTACATAAATTATTATTAATTTTTTATAAATAAATACTTTAATTATAAAAATTAATAAAATATTATTTCAAAATTTCCGTTCAGTGTGAAGGCGATTGGTGTCAAAAGGAAAATTAGGTGATAAATTTTGATGTACTTTTCTTAGCTTTTCTTAGGTTCATTTTAGGGTTTTAGATCAAACTTTAATTTATGCACCAGTTGCATATTAAAAAAGAATGGACTTTCTTATTTGTACAACATAATGAAGAAACTTAAAAAATATTTTTTTTCTAAAACAAATTATGTAGTTAAAACGAAATGGTTCGTCACCGTTTTGTAAGAGCCTTGACAGATCTGAAGATTAGCCGAGAGGCGGCTTAGCGTAATTATATTAGAAATATTGGTTAAAGTGCATTTCTATTATTTTCCACTAAGTCGTCTCTCGGCTTAAGTCGTAAGTGTGTCTAGGGTATAACAGAATATAGATTGGGTTTAACTTTTTAGCAATTGAAAAGCGATTGACTTTGACCTTGTAAAACCAATATCACTAAAGATTGGTTTTATGGGGCGTGTCACAAAAAATCGAAATCAACAATCGATACCTCAACTTTTTTAAAATTATTTATTGCTATTTTTAATATAAGAAAATTACCTTTCCCTAATGGCATTTTGTACAAAATGTTTTTGGGGTAAGTTCACAAAGTTGTAACAAAATATACCGCCAATAGAATTTAAAGTTTTTAATCAAATTGCAATCGAATACCCAACTTTATCGAATTTTCGGTAAATATATTCGAGTAAGGTCAATTTGTTGTAACCAGATACCCAGAAAAACCGATAATAATGGAGTTACTATTCTATATAGTACGAAATGAAATCACCCTAAAAATATTTACCTATTCCAACTTCCAACCCCTTTGGAAAAAAACTTTCAACAAAGCACGTTCGTCAACATGAAAAATCTCTCCAACAAATAGGACCTTTTGTAATGAAATCACTCTCACGTGAGTAGGATTTCTTTTATAATTTTCATAAAATTTGCTGATGTATAACTTTTACGATATGTTGTAAAGAACAAAATTGGAATAAAACCAAGAAAGTATCGTCTCAAAAAGCACAAATAAAATCTCACTTTGGGATATTACCATATAAAAAAAAGCAAAATTGGGAGAGAATTCAACAGTGTTATATATAAAACAGAAATAGTACTGAATTTTTGGAGGGGATTCATCAGATTCGTATATAGTAATTCCACTGGAAAAAGTTAAAGAATTTCTCCCTTATTGTGTTTCCCAATAAAATACTTTTAACTTATTGTGTTCTAGCCGGCTTGTCGGATAAAATGTAGATTATAACAGAAAATATTCCTAGATTAAAGTAATTAAAGAAATTATACTAGAAATTTACTAGTTAGAGTATTTTTGTTTCATGTTAAATTAATATTATCCTGCATAGAAGATAAGTGAAGTATGAGTAAGATAAATTTTAAAGATTAACTCGACAAATTTGAATAAGTTTAACACAAAAGAAATGTATAAAGGCCATTGTTTGAAGAACACTTTCAAGTAAATTTGCCCTCTGAAGTCACTGCATCTAGAATCAGTCTCTCATCATCCTTTAAAATTCAAAATGAAAAGGTAATTTACATATCTATTCATGATTTCATGTTTTCATTACAATGTCATTTGTGATGGAAAGTCAAACATACGTGAAATGTTTATTACCAAGGCTTAATGATCAATGGAGTGGGAAAAGCCGTACGATGACAAAGTTTAGAATCTTTCCTCCAATTTAATATTCATTTATTTCAATGGGAAAACTTGAAAGCTCATTGAGGCAATTTTCAGTCTAGCATATTTCCTACACATTTTTCGCCATTTCCGGATGGAGCAATGCCAAAATATCCATCGTTATTACGCAAAATTCTCATCCATAATAGGAATGAGAATTGACAAAATTGGTTAACGATACAGCTTTATAATAGACCCATATGCACAATCAACAATAAAGAGAAATGAACAATATAATCATAGTGCTACAATATGGGTCCGTTTCATGTCAAAAATATCGTTTTATATGTGTATCCTGATTGCATATGAACATAGTGCAGATCGGTAAAGTTAATAAACGGTATAACCGGTATAACTAATCAAAATATAAATTTTGTGCTATATTTGAGGTACTTCACCTATTTCCTATGCGCCATTATCTATTAGTTTTATAAAAGGCGTTTGATAGAGGAGTTAGGGGAAAGCGCGCTACCTTCGGACAATTTATGCTTTGCACAATTCAATTTTTTCAGAGTGTTACAAATGAATTTTGTCCATTATTATAATATTATATTGTGATAGCTAGTCCAATGCCTCAAATTTTTAGAAAAGAGCTATGGTTGAAATCCATAAGGAACATAGAGAAAAATTGAATTGTCCGAAGCTTGAGTCGTCCGAAGGTAGCGTGCTTTCCTCTATACATAAATCTTGCAAAATTTCCACGACAAAAAAGGTAGGGGAGACTGGGGTACTTTTAGACAGCAAATGAAGCTTTTTTGGGATTTTTCACCTATTTTTTATCATGATACAATTTAGGTCCACAAACAGACTGCGAAGCTAAATTATATCACAATAAGGCTCAATTTAATTTTAAAATAGGAGAAAAATCCCAATTTCAAATCATTGATAGTTTTAGCCCACCACGGAAGAGTGGCTACATCTGCCCCGAGGGCTATTTCAGTGTTTATCATTTTATATAAAAAAGTAGATAATTATATTATCCAAGTTGAAAATATCTCTTAATTAACTTTATTAAACCAGAAACAAAGTAAAACTATGGGATCTTAAGTAACAACATAGAAAATCAAATGCTGGGTCAAAAACTGTATCATCGAAATTACAATTTTATACCCATTTTATAAAATGCTTCTAAATTGTAGGATAACAGAAAAAGAATTAGAAATATTTCTGGGAATATGGGGATGTATTCCTATTTTAATTAAAAAAAAACTTTGCTTAATGTACATTTTAAGCGAAAAGAGAAAAATCCATTATCTAAATCTACCCTTGGCTAATGGTACCCCGGTCAACAGAATATGAAAAATTTCAGAAGGAAATCTAAAATTAATTTATTCAAAATACCGGTTCTCTTTAGCTACTTGCCATTTCTTAAGCAATAAACTTTAGTATTTAAATTTTCACTTATCTATGTTCGAAAAACGGTGAAAAAATGATAGAGAAAAAAATTGTTTTTTTTAAATTTTTCTTTTGCAAATGAGTTGCTTGTAATCCATAAATATTAGTTATGTATTTCAACAAAATTTAATAATATTTTATTTCATATCAAAAATGATTGTTTCTCAAAAGTTAATTATTTTTCATCGGCCAAAAGTTTCTTGACACATTTATAAAATTTACTCGAAAAACTAAAAGACGTGCAAATAATTTCTTTTAATCCAGTTAAAACAAACAAAAATTTACGAACAAATACGAACAAAAGGCAAAATTTAACAAATATTTTTTTGTGTGTTTACGAACATTGACGTACAAATGTTTATAAAAGTACAAAAAGTGTTCGTCAGATGATTATTTTATGAACAATGTTTGTGAAAAAGTACAAACTTTTACGAACTAGTTTGTGGGTTATATGATTCACTAGCATTTCGTAAGTCCTCCATAGGATTTCACAAACATTTACGAACATTTTTACAAAATATTTTTTTCTGGTCTGTTTATACATATAAAAGTGATGACAATTAATAATAAAAAATGTTTTTTTTATTTATAATTTAGATTGAAATGACAGGTTACAAAAAATTGAATGAAGAGAAATGGCCCAGATACACTTCCGGATTGAATCTACGTTGTCAATTGTTTAATTTTATTTTTAGTTTAGGAGTGTGTCAGACAAAACAATTTTACCTTAAAATATCGACTGTGATCCATTCGAAGAAATGATGAAATTAGTTTTTCCTAATACATCTCACGCCTATCATGAAAATTGATTTCCTTACAAAAGAATTCGGTTGCTTGGTGCTTACCTGGAAAGAGTAAAAAAAATCAAATAAGTTTCTTCTCCAGTATGCAATAATTGTCAATTATTAAACAAATTTTACATTCGTTTTACATTTTATATTCGTCTTTTCGCTATATTCTTTTATAAAACTGAAAACGCTTTAAATAAATTGAAGTTCAGTTTATTTAATTATTGCTGAAAATTTAAATCCATAGAGGTTTTGTTAACGATTGACATATTTTGCAGAGTAATTTATAAAGTGCTTTTAAGAGAGGTTAAATTAATTCTTGGAACTGTATTGAATACTTCAACGTAGTTTAAAGAGCTTTTATGTGCAAATAATATGCAAAATTTGTTGTCTAAAGTCTTCTTTACAAATTGAAATCAATTTTACGTTGTAATTAAATTAAACTAGGAAAATTTTAAGCTTAGGGGAATGTAGGTATGGTTCGCATACAGTGAATCTTCAAACGATGCGAATTTTCTCTGTTTGCAAAGAACTATTTCTCATCTCGCCTCATAAGGTTAATAACTTATGGCTAAGAAATGACGAACTAGCTCTTTGGAAACAGAGAAAATTCGAATCGTTGGAAGGTTCACTGTGTGCGAACCATGCCTATATTCCCCTATAACTGAAATTATTCTAATTTAATTAAATGAAAAGGAACCAAAGTGATCAAGCCTGGCCTTTTGGCCGGTGAGCTTAATTTTTTTAATATATATCATGCTTTATATTAAATGTTACTCAATAAAATAATACCTTCCTTTCAACATTTTTTAATAGATGTTATTATACAGTAATAAATCTATCTGTTGAACTGCGCAGTCTAGAGATTTGTCAAGAATAAGGAGCACTTTTCTGCTTCGATGTCACGTTTAATTTGGATGTTCCTGAGAATCCCGAGGGAAATATATATTGATAACCCGAGAGATTGCTCTGCAATTCCCTTGGGAAATACACAGAGAATTTCTCAATGAAAATTAGGTTGTTACTACGAATGTTTACGGATATTAATAAAATATAACAACATTGAATATTTAATTAATGATATCAACTTGAGTTGCACTATAGTACTTGCACGTCATTTATAGTCTTCTAAGCACAAAATTGAAATCTGTTAACTACTTTTACTAGACTGTCGTAAAAAATATAGTTCTATCAACCAATAAGGAGTAGAAAAGCGTCCAAGCATTATGGACTACTATACTTCATTCGAATGTTATTTTCTCGAATATTACTTCACATTAATTGGATGATGTATAACTATTTTATAGGACCGTTTTATCGTACTCATGCACGACTTTAAGCTTCTTGAAAAATTCTCTTTTATGTTCAACGGTTTATTATCCAATTAATTCTTTAAGGCCGATTGGAACAGCGGTGTACCAAAACAGTTTTTTTCCTACGGCCGGCCGTCTAAAGTTATGTTTTTCCCTAAAAAGTCAGAAAAAGTGATTTTTATAACCACCAATTTTTCACCTTTACGTCTTTATTAGTAAGTAAACCAAAAAATATAACTTTAAATATCAGTATATCAATGATTTATTAAACTAATTCAGACCTGTCCGGGATTTAACGACCTTTCAAATGAACCCCTTTTAGTCGATTAGATAATGCTCAGTAGTTCTGAATAAATATTTGACTCTAATAAACCGAAAAACCAATTTAGATAGGGAGAAGTGCTCATAATTTTGGACAATTTCTAAATTTGGACACTTTGAGGGTAATATTGGACACTAAAAATAAATTTATTAAGATTATTTAATTTTCTTCAAATATTTGATGGATATTGTGTTCTATCTAAATATTTGTTCTTTTTGGAAGAGTTTAGCACTAAATTCGTTATATTTTGAATATGATTTGATTTAAAATTGTTTTACAGAAACTTCAGTGTGAGCAGTTGCTTACGAGGAATATGACAGAACTTCGTGTTTACTTCAGTCTTATTTAGCTGTGGTGAAGTACTAACAATTTTTCCACGATATTTTTAAATGATATTATAAAATATTCATTGAATATTGTGTTGATTAACGTTAAAAGCGATTTGTGCATTTGATCTCAAGTGACATTTGTCTTGGGTATTACGTATTTCGTATGAAAAATGGGAAATTTTCTAAGAGATTCACCAGTCAGGTGATACTTATTATTTTGTACAGGTGTGTTTTTTTCGAAATTTTGTAAAGTTTTAGCTTTGGGATGACTAGGTTGTATAAATGCCTAATATAGAAGCATCATCTCTACGAACGAGATGTAGTGAGAAAAGTCTTAAAAGGGTCCCGGAAGGGCCAGGGAATGCGTGAATCAAAATATTAATTAATAATATGGAAAATTTTCGGGCTTTTTGTGACATTCTACAATTCCTTCTCATAAACAGTAAGAAGACTTGGTAAGATTGATTCCTGAAATGAAGAATACTTGGCATCCTATTGAGGCGGATTTGCTGTCCAAAATTACAAGCAAAGTGTCCAAAATTACAAGCAAGGTGTTCAAAATTAAAGTCAAATTAATCTGTATATATCAATTCGTATTTAAACGAATGAAGATTAATTTTAGAAAGAGCAAAGATGATAAATATCCTGCCAAGTTTCTAAAGAACTCTTGTGGAAAGACAGTAACAAAAAATTCAATTATTATTGAAAATATTGTATTTCAAACTTAGGACATTGATGCTTATAAGCACTCTGTCCAAAATTATGAGTACTTCCCCTAATAATATATATTGTATAATATTTTGAATTCGACTCAGTATCAATTATTTTTTTGTTATTATGTATTTTAGAAATCTTATCTGGATATTTTAACTGATCGATCCCACAATCACCATTTTGTTTTCAACTTCTCACCACCCTGGCTGCCAAACAGTGCGCGACATTGACTTGCGGTCTTTAGGAACCCCTTGGTGCGCCTATTTCAGAATACCCAATTTTCTGAATTGACTGTATCAAAAACTTGAACTGGAAGGAAGTGGAATTCTTTCAGTGTAAAAAAGTTTCCCTCCATGTCACAAAAAAAAGTTATGCGGTTCAATTCCACCAACTCATTACAAATGCAAAGGGAAAGTAACTTTTTTAATTCAAGTATTACAGTTTTTCCAATGTTTGAACTGATGTAAGGGAAAATCATCCCAAAATATATACATAGATAAAAATTACCACCAACAGAATTTTGAATGTCCTTCAAGGTTTTCTGCAAAGAAACAAACAGTACAATAAAGTAACTAAAAAAAGAACGTTCACTCTTGTGAATGTGAATCATATGAAAATAATGGATAAAATTTCAACAAGACTTTAAATTTTATAAATTTTCATCAGTATATTTTAATTTGTTTTCTGATGATAGCTTTCAAAGTTTTAGTTTGCTTAAATGTATATCATTGAAAGTTTTTCCAACAGTTTATGAAATTTGCAGAAAATTTTACGGTGAAACCTATATTAGAGATATTGTGAACTCTCAACCATGATTTTCTATTAGAATAATAATGAAACAGGATAAATTAGAAACTGCTTTACACTAAAAATTGCATAATTTCACACCAGTTGAAGAATTAAAACTAAATTTCTTTATAGGGGAGACAGGGGTAGAATTAGCCAGCAAATGAAGCTTTTTTTTCGCGCATGATTTGTGAAAAAATGATAAAGTTTGTCTAATGTTTTTATGTTTCATAAGTAGCATTAAGATATTGGCTGTATAAAACCGTATAGTTCAGAGCTCTCAAATCCTTGGCTTTTTCTAGAGAGGATAATGAAAAAAGTATGACACATTGGCTACGCCTGCCCCGGCCTGGGTAGATTTAGCCACTTTCGGGGTGCTATTTGCCACCAGTTTTCCAGACGAAATTTTAAAACTGGAAATACCAAGTGTTATTTCACTTGATCCACTGAAGCCCACTGATACTAAATATGTAACTTAAACCTAATGAAAAAGACTTTAGCCGACTTTTTTATGACATTTTTGTAATTGCGGCAAAATTGATGAAAATATCCTGAAAAAATCTATTTCACAAATTTTTCATCCGAATGGCAATATTGCTTGGAATATCAATAGTACTCTTTCATCTAACAATTATCCATGTATTAGTGAAAAATCATTGATAGTTTTATCCGGCCTCGGAAGAGTGGCTACAACTGCCCCGAGGGCTGTTTTAGTGTTTTTCGTCTTATATAAAAAATTGGATAATTATTTTCCAAGTGAAAAATATTTTTTAATTAGGTTTATGAAACCAGAAACGAGGTAAAACCATGAAATCTTGACTACAAATTCAGAAAACCAAATGCTGGTCCAAAAACTGAAACATCAAAACTGCAGTTTTATACCCATTTTATAAAAATGCTTCTAAGTTGTAGGATAACAGGATCAGACTTATAAATATTTCTGGAAATATGGGGATGTGTTTCTACTTTCATTAAAAAATACTTTGCCCAAGGTACATTTTAAGGGAACCGAATAAAATCCACTGTCTACTTCTGCCCCTGGCTAATTGTACCCCGGTCTCCTCTAAATGCTTTAGGAAAACGCAAACACTAATAAGAATTTAAATACGCAATTTTTGGTAGTTAAACTCTGAGAAATATAGAATTTTAAACTAAATACGAACACATTTAAAGTTTGTTTCCAACTACCGACTTATTATCAAAAATTTGAAAACTAATCAAATAGTTATAATATTAATAGGGTGGTCTGATACTTCAGCGTTGAAACGGGATATAGAAGGCCCGAAATACTTCTGATTCATTCAGAAATATAGTCCATTGCTGGTTGAACCATAGCAGCTTAATGACACAGCAATTGTGAACTTATGCCAAGTCCTATAAACACAATTTTCTTGATAAAAATCGTGTATGAACGAAATATTAATAAGATTTTTATCTATGGAACATAATGCAATAATGAAAAGACGAAAGATTTTTCCAAAGATGTAGAAAATCAAATAAAAGAATGAAGAAACAGAGGAAAATGTTCTTTTGTGGGGGTCATCGAAGATCAGAAGCCGCTGTTTCGAACAATATAACCTATTAGCCTGTAGGAGAAAGCGTACTGCCTTCGGATGGCTCAAGCTTCGGACAACTCATTTTTTTCTACGTTCTTAATGGATTTGACCCATGGTTCTTTTTTTAGAAATTTAAGGCATTGAACTAACTATTAAAATATAATATTATAATGGGTCAAATTAATAAAAAAAAAGTATTGAAAAAATATAAGTAGTTCGAAGCTTGAGTCGTTCGAAGGTAGCGCAATTTCCCCTAATCGTCAGATAGAAAAACCGGAGTATCATAAATCTTGAGATTCGCACAATTAAACTAAATTAAAACTCTAAGATGTAACATATAAAAACTTGCGGATATTGAAAAGTCGTGAATTCCAATAATTTCCCCCACTATAAATTCAAACAGTAAAACATGTCTACGTTATAATTTATTCAACAATGCAATTTAATTTCCTGCTAATAAAGTAGTGAAATTTTATGATATCACTGAAAAGAAAATAACACTTTTGATTGATTTTGTTAAAATGTTGAACATTTCCAATAATTTATGCAATTCTATTTGATATGCTGCGTGCACATGAACCTTCCTATTTAATATATTTTAATTTGAACTGGATATAATGTGTTTGTCGCTGCATGAATTTTGATTTTGAAGCCGTTCCAATTTATTGCACTAATTTTGATTTAAAATGTAAAGCTATTACATACTATATTTATTTTAAATTAATGCTATAGCGGCTATAGCCAAATCATTTCCGAATGAAATGTGAACTTTTAAAACTTAAAAATAGGATAAAAAAGTCTATTTTAAGGTGCCCATTTGCAGAGGCGCCCCGCGTCCCCCTACCTCTTCTTCATTTTGCAAGTTTCTTTGAAAGAAGTTTCTGTTTTGAGAAGACTTTGTACAGTACTGACTCCTACAATTTGTGATTAAAAAATTTACACAGAAATTATGATATTATATCGATTTCTAATAAAATATGCACAAAATCTGAGTAAAAACGATCTAAATTTCTAAACGTTTCGCTAGAGAGCTGTGAGGATTTTATATTCAATTTTAACCGTTTTGTACTGAAGCTGTGCGCTCTTTATTTGCAATTTTAGCCTTATCGTTTTATAGCTATGAGTTTTTTTTTACAATTAAGTGAAATCATTTTAGGCTTAAGTTGGGCGTGATTTGAACATAATATTAATCTTTCTATACTGAAGCAGTGCCGGTTCTATGACTTTAACCATATTTTTGCATATTTTTGCAAATTTGCATAAATTTGCAATTTGCTGCAAATTTTATAAATACACTAAATCGCAAGTTCTTTTATTAAAATGTATTTTTTTTTTAATTTTAAAAATTGATTGATCAAGTCATACGCTATTTCCCTATTTGCGAATAGTGGAAAAAGTTGTATTTTTTGTCACTTTGTTTTACATGTTTACTAACAATATTAATTGTGGTTCTATTATACATTTAATACAGACAACATTCTGAAATACCCATCTGTGGAAGAAGAACGATTAATTAGAAAATAGTAACTTTATTTTACCACAGAGAGTATGTTTTATGTACACAAAATCGTTGACTTACTTCAATCAATAGGTTTTCATAACAAAATTTTGTTCATGGCTTTCCCAAAAATGTTTTCTTAATATTCCTCATAAGCAATATCAATATTAAAATTGCTTACAGGATTTGTTTAAAAGATTAAAAAATGCTTTATTTTCTTATTTTACATTTCTACATATTTTTTAAATCTTCACATATTTTTTACATGTAAAATGTAAAAAATATTTTTTACTATGTAAAAGTACAACCCTGGTTCCATTTAAACATAGGAGAAAAATTCCAATTTCAAATCTGCCCAACATTCAAAGGTGCCCCACTTCCCCGTTATGATAAAATGCGTAATACTCTCTTCCAGAATTCGTGATCCACGTAACCCTTTAAGCTCAATATAATTGAAATTGTAATAGAAAAAAACTTTAAATTCATATAAAAAAAATTTACATGATTGTAACAAAGAGATATCGTATTTAAAATCTTTAATGACTCTCAAACATGTTTTGTTATTAATTAAAACACAAACAGTGATATTGAATATTAAGAGGAACATGAATAAACCTAAAATTCATTTGTATCAATTTCTCATTAGTAAACGAATAAATATGTTTTTTATATAAAGTTCCTTAAATCACTATAAAAACCACCTCACTGAAATGAAAGTGTGAATGTGAATATTGTTGCCTTTTCTTATGAGACAAAGGAACTTTTCAGGACTTTTGTGAAGCTCCATGAGATACTGTCAGGAGCAGAGAAGACACCAAACAATCACTGCAAAACACTCTACCATCACTTCCGCATCAACGCCAAAGGATCATCAAACTCCCATCCTTACCCCTGGTTGTGAAAGTACCATTTAACTGCGCTTTGTTTGGAGCACCTCCACCCTTAAAATGAAGGGTAGTTGAATTTGTGTGAATGAAGAGATGCCACACCGACAGACACCCCATGTGGTCACACAAAAACTTTAGAGAGCAAGTTAGAGAATCTCCTGCTCTCAATCTCATCACCATCTGAACATGAGTCTGAACATGAGACTGTAAAAAATATTCTTGTTGAGGTGTCATGCTGAAAACCTATTTGGTTGGGACAGTCTAAAAATTTTTGATACATCCTACAACTTTTTAACGAAGTATCACGTCAATCAATATTTCAATTTATTTTTTTTTCCAGCTACAGTAAAAACACTCAATTTGCTA
Source organism: Phlebotomus papatasi (assembly GCF_024763615.1). Classification (NCBI taxonomy): domain Eukaryota; kingdom Metazoa; phylum Arthropoda; class Insecta; order Diptera; family Psychodidae; genus Phlebotomus; species Phlebotomus papatasi. Next base: position 49,025,432 of record NC_077224.1, read on the forward strand.
GATACACCCCTCGCTTTTCCCTACTCCATTTATTAATTAAATATCATCACCGTGAAAAAAATACTATTTTAAAACCTGTTGAGTAGCATTCAAAATTATACCTATTGAGTGATACTAAATAATACACTCTTCTCACTCAGTAATTTATTTTCAATAGAATTGCAATCAATTTCCATTCAATCAAATCATTTTGTCCATTTCTGGAAAATATGTTTGATGTACTGGAATATGCACAATTGAGAATTAATATGTATGAATGAATTTCCGTTTTATCTGAGAGGTAGGGGAAGTAGTTCGATAAAACAGTTTTTTTTAATATTTTAATTTAATTTTAATTATGAAATGGCACTTCCAGATTTAACAAAACTTTTCATAAATCATTTCATATATGAACTGAAGCATTTAAAATGTAAAGTATGTCAGAAAAATAAGGTATGGTCTTTTTTTTTAATAAGGGGGAGATATTAGAGTCGGAAGTGGTGTACTGCTGAAAATGAAGTGCTTGGAAGTGTTTGGAAGTGGCAGTGCCTGAAAATAATGTCTGCTGTGTCTAATTCGGAATTTTGCAGACTATACGCTACTTTTAGCTCAGATTTTAAATTCGGGCAGCATAATAATTCGAAAAAGTTTGCTGATAATAAAATGGAGTAAATAACCTTAAAATTTAGTATCTTAATTTATAATTTATTTAATATTCAATTAAAGGATATAAATTTATTCCCAATATACATTTTTTATGAAAATTTTGTCTTTGCCATTACAATATATATTTTTTTAATTTTGACAGAAGTTTCAAATACATGCAATTGCTCGCAAATAATAATATAGCTATTGTAGTTGACTTTGAATCAATTTGATATATAATTTTTTCTAACTTAATGCAAATGTGTTTGTCTTGGATGATTGCATAAGTTCGTAGGACTTAAGAAATGTCGTTAAAGAGTATCCCGTAGGTTACCTCCACAATTCATGTTTACTTTTTTTGCTTTTATTGGTATGATTATATTTTTTATATCCGTCTAATGCTAGTATCCTTCAAATAAATCGATATGTCCTTTGAAGAACTCTTACAAAATACGTAAGGAACGAAAGGTGCCTTTGTGCTATTCAATGTAAGTCGAATTTTGGAAAGATGTAAGTGATCGAAAAAGTATTTTGGGGGTTTATTTAGATCGTACTTAAATAAATGAGTGGCTAGGAAAATTAAGATATTAGGATTTATTCTTGAAAGGATCAACTTTATTTTAAACAGTCTCCAACATTGATGGCAATATTGTGAGTGGAAGAAAATTTATGGACAATAATTGAAGAGATTATTAAGATTATGGAAAACAATTATTCGATCGTATTTCGCTATTTAGAAAAGCTTGGATGTGCTTAAAAGCCCGATACATCGGTACCACAACTTTTCACTGAAAGGAATGAGCGGAACTCTTGGAACTGTATGAACTGTATAACTCGTTACTATGGTACTTTCCGTTGCTGATCTTTTACCTCAAAGACATCTCTATCCAATTCTGGAGTACAGGATTTTCCGGATCCTGTGCTGTAGTTGAACGGATATGAAGTCTTTGAGATTAACGGCAATGAAGTAAGAGCCGTGTTGGAGCATAGAGTTTTGAGAGTAAGCTTAAAAAACATCTCACTCATCTGACCGCTGTCCTGTCGGATGATCTATTTTTCAGAGTAATTTAAGTAACATTTTCAAATGTGACAAGAAAATTTTAAGTGCTAAAAATGATCGACTTTAGGAAAACAATTCTTTCTGTTGCAATTTATTATTGTCAACAAACTTTTGGCCGATAATGTACTTCTGAAGTGATAGATTAGTTGCTACACTCGTACTTTTAGTCTCTTACAGACTTTCCAAAACAGTTTCAATAAATTAGAAACGACAATACTTTTTTTTAGAGAGTGTTTTTTCCAGAAGTAGCTTCGCTGGTCTCTTCAAAATCCATAAAAAGAATTCTTTTTGTACACCTTGATAAACCCTTCTCAAAATTTTGAATTACTGAAATTAAATAAATTACTGATTCCTAAGCACGAGAAGTGCATGGAAGTGCAAGAAGTGCTGGAAATATTGCAGCATTTTTGAGGAGTCTTCCAAAATGCTGGAAGTGTAAAGGAATCTTCCATACAAATTGTGGAAGTGTCTGGAAGTGGTGTACACATTTTCACCCTAATATCTCCCTCTTGTTTTTTAAGTTTAGAAATTCGGTTGAATCAAAATCGATATATTTTAGTTCAGTTTCATTGGTTTTAACATATTTGTTTATTATTATGTCGACAGAAAGATCTCGGAGGCAGCACCAAACATTCTTCAATCATCAGGAAACAACCCCGTGTTAGCAGAGCATCCTGGAACCATCCCACCAAATTTCTAAGATCCCCCGCCTAACGAAACCCAGTGATTTTTGGCATTACTCGACCACTGAGGAAGACGCGGAGTGTGTCGAAAGCTCTGGAGATGAGTGAGTTTTTTGATTTTTTGGTTGAAAACTCCACAATTTGTGTTGCCGCGTCCGGACGGAGCTTCCCTTCGAAAATTCCCACTCAAGTTTGAACAGAAATTTCCCCCATGATTTGTGCAAAGTTATTGCTAATTCAATTTTGTTTTTAAAATAAAGTCATAATTATTTATAAATATTTCTGCTCATTAAATAATCCAAAAAATGCTAAATTTGGTTAATCACTTCAATTTAAACTGAAATATTTGTTTTCAGTTCAAATCAATTAAATACCATCAAAGCTTCTTAAATTACAAAATTGACAACAAGTTTCAGAAATTTTACTAATAATAATTTTAAAAGTCAAAACAAAAAAATAGCACTAAATTTTATTTAGGGTAAGTGTGCCGAATTTCGGCATAGTTGCATGCAAGCGACAAAGCCTCAATTTTGAAATGCTATATTTTTAATAAAAATTGAATATTTTTGTTACTCTTTTATGAGGAGTGTTGCTTGGAACCTTGCAGACAGTTTATCATCTTTATTTTCTCTAAAATCATTCTTAATACATTTTAAAATGAATAAAAATGTAGACGTAGTATTGGTGGCCTATTTCGGCCACCTTCATTCTCATAGTTCCTTGCCCTTCCAGAATTCTTTCAATGTCTTTTTCAGATCATCTTGCTCGTCGAAGCGACGTTTTTTATAATTTTTTGCATTGTACAATCTCAAGAGTATGCAAAAATTAAAAATTCATGGAAATTCGACGAATAAAAAATATGGCCGAAATTGCAAGCTGGCCGGAATTTGGCACACTTACTCTAGTAATATTTCTTATAAATCTTTTAGATCAGACAGACTTCATAAAATTATTTTTCACATGCCTTTTATTATTTCATAATGGTGTATCGTAAAAATAAATTTTGTGAGTAAAAAATAAGTTTTGTAAAAATAATGGTTTTTAATAAATGGATCTAATTTATATAATTAATGTTTAAAATAGTAACAGATATTTTTTGTCTTTTCCAAAAACCTGCAAAAAAATTTAATTGTTTTTCGTTGGATAATTGAGTACTTATCAAATTTTCTTTAATTCAATCCAAATTTAATTTTTATTGCTCATTTTCTTGTGCATTTCAATTTTAGAAAGAATTGCAAGTGCTAGAAATTGTATGAATAAGTTGAATAGAAGCACTATAGAAATTTTTGCTTATATATCTTTTCATAATATTATTCTTGTGTTGCGCACGAGGTGAAGAATTGTGCGGAATATCTATGGAAAATGCATGACATAAATCTATGCGCTACTATGGAGTGCCAGGGTAAATCTACGGGTTTAGAAGATTGTCACCAAGGAAAAATGATAAGAAAAGCTCTGGTGAAAAAAAAAAACGAAAGATTCCATTAGATTCTGGTTGAATGAGGAGTGGTTTACACGTTCGACAACATTAGTTGCGCTTCAATGGGTATTAAAATTGGATTTTTTTTATATATGTGCTGTACATATATCTTTCTCGGTTTTACAGATTTTGTTAGAAGCACTAACACTTATAAAATTCCACAAGTTCTCAATAATAATCTTTTTGTGTACATATTTGCGTGCTGTGAACTTTAAATTCTCAGCTTTACATTTTTCTACTGACTTTCGTAAATCTGTCAAAGTTTATAATTTTACAGTGGACAAAAGGCTGAAGGACCTCAATTATCATTTATGCAGAAGTTTCGTAAGGTTGCTAAAATTATTTCACGTGGAAGAAAATTAGATTTTGAGGAAGTTTTTATATTCAAGCGGTAAAATTATGTCCTTGCGACTGAAGAGATAGAGCAACAGGTCATGTTTATGTTGAACATGGACTAAAGAAAATATCTCGGTGAAAAGTTTCCGTCAGCAAACAAGGACTTACGGCGATGGAGAGGGGTATATTTATGAATTTCGCCCTCAAAACATAATACTGAAAGTGGGGCAGAGTTCAACCCCATCGGATACTTTTCTCATCATCCATTCTATATACTTACAAGGAGTATTTTCATCTGCGATCTTCCGCCCCCAAAACAATCAATCCATCATTTTATCAGCCACTTCCGTTCCATCATCTTAAATATTGATTAATGTGTGTTTCAAAAACCGAACAATATAGTCTTCGAAATTCGTGAGACTCTTTAGAACTTGCTTAATTGGATTTCCTGGCAGGTGAAAAATTGCAAGTGTACGTTTTCCACCATGGTGAACCAACTTAAGAGTAATTCCTCATACACTCAGAAAAGAGCTTATTTGAGGCAAGGTTTAAAATCGACTATAAACAGGGTTAGTCACGGTTTAATTTTAAAAAGGTTTTAAACTGTAAACATGAGTTAACCCTGTTTCAGCAATTTTAAATCCTTTTTTTAGTAAAGGATTTCACTATTAACCTTAGCACATCGGTTTAAATCTTGCGCAAGGTTTGAATGGTTTTAAATTTCTATCATGGTGAGATTCTTAATGCATTTAAGGGTTTCTCGTGTAAACTTGTCAAGTGGAATCAGTAAGAGAAAAATGGTGTTTAGTGTTCAGTGTGCCTCAAAGAATGGAGGCATTCTCGTTGACATTTCGGGGATTGGGGCTCAATATGAGCCCCCAGTGACCACCCAGGGACATATCAGCGACATAGAAGAAGAGTAAATTGTGAAAAGATCTGTGGTAAGTGGTGTTTAATTTTCTTTTCAAGTTTGTAACCAAACGTGCGCGTCAAGAATCAAAGTGCGGAGTTTTCTCTTTTTTTCATGAGATTTTCACTGAATTTAGGGTCAATTTTACCGTAAATGTGTAAATAAATGGTGAGCAATATATTTTCTAAAAAAATCTCGGTGAAATTCTTGAAGATTTTAGTGGAAAAAGCGTGAAAATTCTGTTCACTGAGGATTATCCGCACGCCTAAATTTTAAACCCTGTCAAGATTAGGATTTTACCCCTGTTTTAACCTTGAGTTAACCGTGTTTTAATCTCTCAAGGGTTGATTTTCATCCTTGCCACGGTTAGTATTGGTGCAATGTGTGCGCGTCTAAAGCCATCGTGCGGCGTTTCCTCAAGTTTTCACAGAATTTATCCCAATTTTCCACCATCAATGCCTAAATAAACAGTGAGAAATTAATTTTCATAAAAAATATCGGTGAAATTCTTGAAGGTGTTAGTGGAAAAAGCGTGAAAATGCTGTTCACTGAGGATTTTCCGTACGCCTAAATTTTAATCCGTGTCAAGATTAGGATTTTACCCCTGTTTTAACCTTGACCCTGTTTTAATCTCTCAAGGGTTGATTTTCATCCTTGCCACGGTTAGTATTGGTGCAAAGTGTGCGCATCCAAAGTTCAAGTGCGGCGTTTTCTGTATTTTTAACGGGATTTTCACGAACTTTTAAAAATTATTATTTTCTTATCTTTATCTTTATTTTCTAAAAAAAAAATCGATAAAATTTCTCGTGATTTTAGTGAAAAAACTGTGAAATGCTGTTCACCACAAAATATTCTAAAGACTTTTGAAATTTAAACTGTGTCAAGATTACGTTTTAACTTCTTTTTTTAATCTCGAGTTAACCGTTTTATACGTTTTCTATTTTCCACGGGATTTAGCCTTATTTATTGCTAATGAATAAACATCTATCTATCTATCTATCTATCTACATGTCTAAACGGTTAAGATAAATTTTGTAATTTTAGTTTATGTTACCATTTTTTCTTAGATGTCGGAACTCCAGATTTGCAGAAGTTCGAACGAGAGGATCATACTGAAACATGGAAATTTACCTAAAATTTCAAGAGGAGAGAGCAGAAGCACGCCAGGGAGCACTGGAAAGTGCAAAATAAAATAATTGCCACCGTCCTAACCTTACACATCTTTTGAAGTGATGCAGGCTGAAGCAGGATTGATTAATTTAAGCTTAAGGAATTACGTAGGTTTCAGAAACCATAAAATATGCCCTCTTTAATTTTTTTTTAAATATAATAAAGAATATTTCTTCAAATCCAACTCTGAAACATAAAAGTACAACATTAGAACAATATTTTCTAAAATTTTGATTTACAAATTTTAAGAGGCTGATCTTTTAAAATGATTTTCGGAGACATAACTCACATAATTTTTCTCTGAAGTCAGAAAACTAAATATTTGCTGTTAGCAGTTGAGTAAAACTTATATTTCAACGAAAGTTTAAAAACATGAAATTTGTTTTCAATAGCATTTTTTACAAGAAAAAAATGGCGTATTTTACACTACATTTCGCCGTGCAAAATAAGGTATGATCAAGGAAAAAAAACAAATCCTTGTTTAAGTTTTAAACAATCAACTCTAGAAGTATGCAAATTTTCGATGAAATTGATGCATTAGTTTTCGAAAAATTTTGCATATAAATGTCACAAATTGAGATTTTTAAAAGAGCTTTAAAGCTGATGCTTCTCAATTGGCTTTAAATAAATTTGTAAAGGCTCTATCCTAAAGTTTCTCACTGGCTTGAAGCTTTGAGATGAGAAAATATTCTTCACATGTTGTACTTTGTTATCAAAGAATATGTATATATTTTATTTAAAGTTGCAATACTGCAAAAAAAAAATTTTAAAAATGCCTTTTTAAAGCAAATTTCCCATATCCTTGTAGGTAGAAACGTCAGAATTTTTTTTAAAAAGGCATTTAAAAAAAAAATTCTACTAGTGTATAGACGCCATAAAGCTGTTAAGGTAATCTAGATATATTTATTTATTTTTCATTGAGATAAGATTAAATATTGAAAAAGAATATAGGTAAACAAATACTGTCAATTTTTCTTGGTGGATTTTCCTAAGTTTTTGCTTAATTATTTTGAAAAAAGCTTTTCTCATGCTGTTGTAAAATTTACTCCCTAGTTTTTGCCAATATTGTTTAAAAAAGCTTTAAATAACAGATATTTTTACGACACCTTAAAAGATAATAATATAATAAAGTTTAAAGTAATGAAATAACTAGGAGTTATAAATTCTTATATTTGTGTTAAATTGTAATTATTTAATAGTAAAATAAGGAATTATAATGATATATTGTTAGAGAAACAAGTACCATTTTATTGTAATAAATTCTAAATGTTTACTTAACCTAATTATAATTTTTTTTATACTTCTACACTGATGTATGTATATGAGAAATTCAAATCTCACTTAAGTAAACTTCTTGGAAATCATTTTTCAATCTTTGTTAGAATTTAAGTCAAATTTACATGTAAAACAATTAAATAAGGCTTAGAAATTCCTTTTATAATATTTTTCTTCACTGAGAAAATAAGAAAATAACGACTAAAGTATAAACTTTTTATTCTAGCCGTTACTTTATATTTCCTTAGTGATGCAAAATATTATAATAAGAATTTCTTGTTTTATTTAATTATTTTCCAAGCAAATTTGATTTTAATCTTAACAAGGGTTGAAAATAGTCATCCAGGGGTTGAAAGAGACGAGATTTGAATAAACTCATGACAAGGGTTGTTTTTCCGCTTGCCAGGGGTTGATGGAAACAAGGATTGAGTGTAACCCGTGTTACGGGTGAAGCCATACTCCTTCCAGGGTTTGACGAAACAGGGTTTAAGGTATAAACATGGCGAGGATTGGTCTTCATTCTTGCCAAGGTTTACTAGATAGGTAGTTTCTAGAAATTTTAAACACGTACTATTATATAACTGAACCATTGAGCTCATAGAAGTTTATGGTAGATAAGATTCTTTACAGGCCGTCTTGGAATGTTTGCAACTTATCTATGAAGTTTTATCAAGGGGTAGGTCACTGTGCCGCTCACGATTTACTCGAGCACCGATCCGTCGATCTCGTACCGGTCTGCCACAAGTAAGTTTACAAGACTAGTGTTTCCAGTGTAATACATTAAGGGCAGAATCACATTGACAGTAAAATTCTCTCTGTATTTCGTTAATTTACGCATTTTCATTGCAATTCTTACGCAAATTTTCCATTACCGTATTACCTTATATAAGAAAATAGAAGAAATGAAACGAAAATTCGATAAACGATGACCAAAAAAACTGTAAGAGAAATTATTCGTACAGTTTACTTTGCTCACCGTTTATCGAATTTTCGTATTATTTCCTCATATTTTCCTATATTATTTTCACCTAGTGCCACCGAGTATGAGATAAGGTAATACGGTAATCAAGAATTTGCATAAGAATTGCAATGAAAATGCGTAAATTAACGAAATGCGATGAGGCTACGGCGAGCATTTTATTGTCAATGTAATTCTGCTAAAATTTACCACTGGAATTATCTGCAGGAAATTATAATGTTACACGAGCATAAACGAACGTTATACATTATAAGAACGAACTGACATTTAAATCTGCCGATTTCTCGCTAAAATCGTGCCGATCTGCCGAGTTTTGTAAATGAACATAGTGTGTTCAACATAGAGATCTATCAATTTCTGGTCAAATTGTGCCGATCTATCGATTTCTTAGCAAAATAGTTGCACTCTATTGATTTTTTCTCCAGAGCGGCACAATTTTGCAGATCGCCGCTCACAGGTCACTCTGAGAGCCATTTATTCACCCCTTGAGTTTTATTCTTTATGCCTCATTTGTTTGTTGTCTAGGTTTAGGTAAGGCTTAGGAGTTTTGGTAACTCTTCCGCTTCAAAGTTATTTACTGATTTTCTAAAACCATGCTTACTCGATTAATTCTAACGATTTAGGGGAAAGTACCCATCCTTAGTACGATCCCAAGCTTCATGATAACTAGAGGAAAGCGCGCTACCTTCGGACGATTTATGCAAATATATACACAAATTTATTTTATTTACAAAATTTATATACAAATCATTATTTGCAATGTGTTACCAATGAATTTATCATTTTATAATATTACATTTTAATAGTTAGACCAATGCCTCAAATTTCCAGAAAATAGTTATGGGTGAAAGTCATAAGGAACATAGAGAAGAAATTAAATTGTCCGAAGCTTGAGTCTTCCGAGGGTAGCGCACTTTCCCCTATTTTTTTTATGTTTCTGAATAAATGTTTAAAATAATAAAATGGCAGTTTCCCATAGTTTTTTTTTAATATGGTTGCCATGGATCACATTTATTGAGAAACATAGTAAATTTTAAGCCATCAATAAGCTTGGGATATGTACGAACTATACGAAGCATGGGAGGATGACTCAAAGAGCAAAAATCTTTTAGCACTAATCTCAGGGTGTTCTACATGATGAGACAAGGAAGTTTTCTTCGACGACCATATGATCGGACGCTGTTTAGAAGTGGCTCAAGGACCTTCTGCGTAGGTAGTTACGCTACTTTCAAACAGCGTCCGACCATATGGCCGTCGGAGAAAAACTTTCTTGTCTCATAATGTAGAACACCCTGAGATTAGTGCCAAAAGATTTTTTCTCTTTGAGAAAATTTTTGGAAAGATTTTCTCTTAGGACTCAAGGCTGGATATTAAGGGCGAATGATCTGATATATCTTGAAAAACAACTAAAATTGCATATTATTATGTATTTTAAGACCTTCGGACACTAGGCTAAACTTTCAGTACCAAACTTGCATAAAGAAACAGAAGAAAATGTAGGGAAAAGGGAGGGGAGGGAATAGTAATACTACGTAGATTTGAGATTATGTTTATTTTGATTCTTGAGGTTACGTTGGTTACTTTGGTGGAATGAAGTCACCTCAAGATTAAAAACACTTTTTTGATCTTCCCCAGAGCTTTCGGATATGGACTTTCTTCAGTGACTGTAAGGGTATTTTTATTCCTTTTAAAAGAGCTCTGGGGAAGATTTTAAAAAAGTGTTTTTAATCTTGAAGTGACTTCATTCCTACTGGCGATCACCGGAAAATCGTCAATCATTTCTGAAGTTTCCTCAAGACTTCTTGGGGAAATTTTGAGGAAACTTCCCCAGAAAGGAGGTATGAAAATTTCAGTAACCTGTTAAAGATATACTTCGGTCGAGATGTTTTTTTTTTCGAGTACTTCGAGTACTCATCTAAATATATTAAAAGTCGCTAACCAGAAGAATTTAAAAAAAAAGTTGTATGATTTAGCTAGATGTTTTCATAAATTATCTTAAACTTGAATATCCTTAATCCTACTTTGTAATTATTATAGCTTATTATAGATATCCATCTTTTAAAAAATGTTTAATTTAGAATATTTCGTATTCAATGTTATTAAGACTGTACAAGACAGGCATATTCCTCGATTTTGTTTAAGGGGGATAGAAAACAATCTACTCTCTGTATGTTTCACAGATATTAACTCTCAAACAAGAAAACACTTCATTAAATATTTAAATAATTATTTATTGTTCTATTTTCTGTGTTACTCAGAATTGTAAAAGAGACGAAATATTTAAAGAAAAGTAAAAAACTGCAAATTTAGTAGATGTACAACACCCTGTGTGGTGAAATAATCTGAATATTTATTCACTTTTAGGTGAATACATATTCTCTTCTAGGTGAATATATATTCACTTCTAGGTGAATATGTGAGTAGTGAGTATTTTTATATTTCTCTATACAAAAAAGTGAATATGTGAATACAGACCAATTTTTTAGCTCAGTTATTACCCCCTTTGCCCCACTGCTCAAAGTAGCCTCACCTCCTCCTAAGGTGTTGCATTTTTTCCGATAGGAAGTAACAAGGCCGTGCTGAAGTTTTTCGTAAAAAGAGCTTACTCAGAAAGTTTAGTACTCATACCACTTACTTCTGTTTTATAACTAAGAAAACTTAATAAACTTTAATTATAAAAGACTCTCTCCAAAAATTAAAATAGTTTTGTCACAAGCAAGATTCTTATGATGGTTTATCATAAAATATGATAAAAGATCACCAATTTATTCTAAAATTTTGTTATTATACGTCACATGTTCCTCCTGTATCATCCATAATACCATCCATGTAAAATTTTCCAAGTAAAATATATTTCCCTCTCCGTTATTTGTATAATACAAAGGTTTTAAGAAATTGAAAATGTGTCCTAAGGCTTCCAAAAATTGTTTGGATAATTAAATTTATGAGAACATTTATGAGAGATGGTAAATGTTTGACAAATTTGTCCATGGGGTATATTCTGTCCTTATCTCAACTATGTAGATTTTTAAATGACATTCAAAGTATGGTTATAGAGGAAAACAATTTATGAACCACCCTTGCTATAAATTAAATTTAAAAGCATATAAATATGCTTTTTCTCATACAGGCATGCACATTATATTCATAAATGAAAGCACCTCTTATGGGGTACATGAATTATTTATTTGGTAGAAAATTCTCAAAGTATAGAAAGTTGCAATTTTGGCAAAATATGAAAGGCATGCCCAACCAGGAAACGTATTAAGGAAGGGGGCTTGTCCATTACCGAAGCATTTTATTCAGGTCGATTTTTTCTTTCATGTGCTAAAAGTAGGAAGAAAAGAAAAATCCAAATAAATGAATATATTAAATAAATTCATTTACAATATACGGAAAAGTGTGGCGATGATGTGGGAGAAAAATGAGTCCTTCAAAGTGAATTTCAAATTAAGCTCATACATGGGGATTCAAGCAGTCTTTTTTATTGCTCAAACCTGCTCCTGGTCATAACCCTAAAAGCTTAAATTTAACTCTCTACCAAATGCTAATTGGTGGGATCTTTTTTTTTTTTAATAAAATCCTGTCATAATCGCGATTCATAATATGACCACAAATAAAATTTCCCATAAATCAGATAAATCTTCAACCCGTGGGGATTATTATCTATATTTCATTGTTCAATCTCTCACATTGTTCGGTTTTTAAAACTTGACACCATAGAAAATGCTCCAGGAAGCATAACTGGTAAAAATGGAAAAGAACTGAGAGATAAAAATTGATTTCGAATATTTCATTTGCATTAATCAAATGGAAAAAAAAGAGAGATATGAGTGAAAATTATAGTGGAAAATTGAGAAAAATATATGTACATCATTTATGTATTCTGGACATTGGAAATCCGATTTAATTCAATGTGGCACAACTATTTCAATTTTTCCAGAATGGAAGAAAAATTGAGACAATTCTGACAGTGATTGGTGTGTTTTTTTTCGGGGGATGTGTGAATAATGTTGGTTGCAGAGAGGAAAGAGAGGCATCTTGTAATTTATGAGTGCTATTTTCTCGACATTTATTCATGCTGTGACCATTTGATGACGAAGAGCAGGACACAGCTACACAGCAAAGACTTTAAGAGAAGGTTTAAGACTATAGGGATTACTTGGTATTACTCACGAGATATTGCGACCAGACGACTCTGTCTTTGAGATTAGGCTATAGTTTTTGGTTATCCACAAGGATTTTACTTCTGCCTTATTACAACGGTAACATGCGCACTATTTGATCATACATTTACTTCATAATGAATGAAACATGTCTTTTTTAAATTTTACATACTATAATAATAATAATAATGCTGGCACAACATTCCATGAAGGAACTAGGCCTTCCCACAAGGGGACTTCTAGACATGCATTATTATTTTTTCTTGCACGGGATGAGGTTGTCAATCCCATGCCCGTGGAATCAAGTGCAGTGAAGCTCACTGGATGCAATCTGAACATCTTTAACGCCAGAGAAATTCCTGGTGACCTAAAGGGGATTAGAACGCGGGACACTTGCATCATAGAGCGAGTGCTCTACCACTTGACCCATTGAGTGCCCGAAAAAAACTTTAAATTCATATAAAAAAATGTTTTGACACGATTGTAATTTTATATACTAATTAGGGGAAATTGGGGCACCACCGAACACAGGCTCACATCGAGCACTCAGATTTATTAAGTTAGAAATTAGATTTCAGAAGACGAAACCTATATCAATTCACCTAGGAATGCTTGTCCACTGTAAAAATGCTCATCATAGTCCAAGAAATTCAGAAATAAAAATCAGTATTCAGTGCTACACCTTCGGCGGCGCCCTACTTTCCCCTAATGTATTTTTATAGGCCTAAACAAAGGCGTTCGAACAAGCCTTTAAGGAAGTTGCAAAAGCTTTGATATTAAAAAAGATTAATTAATATATCAAGGCTGTTTTTCCAAAGTTTTTAGACAATTGAAATAAAAATTTGGGAAATGGAGCACTTAGCAAAATCCAGTTACAAAATTGTGCCGGTAAGGAAAGAAAGTAAAATAGTTTTTTCAAAATCTAGAATAAATTCACATTACTTTCACAGGGATTTTTCTGGTGTTCGCCAGTGAAAAAGGTCACCCTAATATGAAAACACTTTTTTCGTCTTGCCCAGAGCTTTCGGTATCGTTGTAGACCTTCTTCAGTTGCTCAAAGGGCATGACTTTTTTTTTAATATTTAACTCTAGATTATTTTTAGATTTACATAACTCATTTTCTGAACAATTTTAAACAAAATTCTCTCGACTAAATAATGTTCTCGCAATTTTACGTAGGGATCGTAGAGCTCAAGGGATTTTTACCAATCATCATTATCAGGGGTAACATGATAACTTATTTTTGATATCGACTATCGATTCTGAAAAATTTGAACAATAGGTTTACGTAACAAAAGCTGTACTTCCTGTAACTAATATAAATGTTTATCAACAATCTCATTCTTTAAAGAATGTCACAATAGCCCAATAATCTTAATGACTCTTTTGATGGTCTAGTCTAGTGGAATCGCATTGTGACTAAACTCAATTTAAATTAGGGTGAAAGGAACACCTATTGACATTTTAAGTTTAAGAAGTCGTGTCAGAAGGACTTATTGACACCTTATTCTGTACCATTTGGAATACGAAATTTGAACATCTATCCTTATCAGAAAACGTAGACTAAGGAAAAAACGTCATATTATTTACATTTTATTAGATACTTTAAATAAATTTCTAGATTTTGAGAAAAGTGCCAATAAGGGTTCCCTGTCGAAGAGGTCTTCGTTCGACCCTAAGGGGATACGTCACTTTCAGTCTCGAACCTGTTCGTTCTAGGTTCAAGCACAGTAAAGTTAGGGAAGGGATTCAGGATAAAGATGCGTATTCATTTTAATGATTTTTGTCTAGAATCTTTTGTAACAAGGAAGGCTACAGGACTTAGAGGAAAGATAGTTTCTCTATGAAAGTAAGATCTTGAAATCGATTCTGGATATGGATAGTTGCAGATGTTTCTGCTGTCGTATATATCTCAAAAGATAAATCCGACAAAGATTTATTCTCCAACCAGGAACGACTTGCCAATCTCCCTTAATATGTCTGTCGGCCTATCCATAACAAGCCATATCATATAACCAAGAATTTTCGTAACCTATGGATTGGAATTGGTTTTTCAATTTTGACAGTTTTAAGGATTAAAACTCTCAACGTCTTAAATCAATTCCACTCCATGCTTTGAAACTCTCAAAACCGTAACCAAGAAAAGTCGACACGTAATTGGACTGATTTCGTTGTTTCTTACGCATCGTCTAAGACTAGATTAGTGGTACGCATGATACGTCTACTTAATTCTTCTCGCTTAGATGGAAGGTCGATCTTCATTAAATCTAACAGATATACATTTATCGACACTATCGATTCGATAGCGTCGAGAAGTTAGCATTCCACCAGATGATATCAATGTGGGCTTGGTTTTACTTCAGAAGGACTTTTCACACTATTTTTTAACTACTTTTTTCACAAATTTTGGAAAAATTTGATGTAATTTTTTTGGCGTCTGTTACAATTAACTGAGTTATGTTTTTCATGACGATCTGTCCTTCCGGTGAGCGTTGGAATTTATTGATCAAATCCTATGAATCAAACACACAATTTCACCAGAGCTTTCGACCCTTATCGTGTCTTCCTCAGTGGTTCTTGGTTGGTCTTTTCTTTAGGATTTTTGTCACTAATTCCCCTACTTTCTTATACATCAGTTTTTAAATTTGGTTAGGAACTAATTTTCTACTTTCTTTTTTACACAGCGAGGTACCAATCCATTCGATGTGTAAAAAAGATTGTATAAACTTAGATCGACAATATTAGTACAGGTAATCCTATTGCTATACAAATAATTTTTCATCTTTAAAATGTTTATTATACAAAAAGTTAATGCGTGAAACTATCCCACCCTCCTCTATGGCCTATTATAGAAATTAATGTTCATTTAGAATTTTTAAGAACGTTTTTAAGTTTTGCCTTTTGAGGTAAAAAGAATTTGCTTCAATATGCAAAATTTTGAAGAAAACTTCGTATAGGGTAGAGTCTACACTTATGGATGCTATACACTTATGGACAGCGTGAAAAAATCTTAAGTTTTTACGTAAAACAGATTTTGAAAAGTTATAAAATTTTTAGTTTATGTTACTTTATTTGATTTTTCGAAATCTGTTTAGTGTAATAACTTAAAATTTTTGCGTTGTCCATAAGTGTATATAACATTCATAAGTGTAGATTCAACCCTATAGTGTATAAAGGCTGTTAGAAACTACAGAGAATTTCCTCATAAATCAACAACCTTATCAAAGTAGTTTAAATTTAAATATATTATGAGAATTTAGCAGATAACAATGTTGGTCTTGTATTCTGGCACCTCGTGGTGAATGCAATGGCCAAATTAGATTTAGAGATGTTAAATTATTTTCACAAACTCTTCCTATGCTACACCCCAAATCCCTGTAAATGCTCTGCTGCTTCCCATGGGCTTAAGTTTTATGTGAACAAATCACCAAAACTTCATTCAGTGTCCAGAGAATTGAAGGTTTATCGCAAATAAATTCAATTTTACTGTACTCTATTTATAAAACAACCAAGGGGTGTTTCACTTGGTATTTGCAGCAGTAATTCTGAGGAAATCATGAGAATCATGAGTATTTTGAGGAATTTAATTAAATAAAATGAATATTATGCGTATTTTACGTGTGGTACTCCCAAAATTCAATGGTAAAGCATCAAAAAGATTTTGAAAAATCTCCAAAAACGAATGTAGAATAACCAATTTTACCCCAAGTGGAATGCCCTTTGACACCAACAATTTATTCCACAGTGTTTGGTCCAGAGGGATTTTGGGATAGTTGTATAGTTCCTTTTATGTCACTGTGTAGCGTTGGTACGCATTAAATAAAATTCAGCTCTCGTAACGGCCATAGAATAAGTTCAGGGAGATAAAATGGGTAAAATACAGCGTTGAATTCACCAAAAGCATCAACAAAAGCTTGGTTCCCTTTGGTGGAAAATATATAGGATTGTACAAGTAATTCACATTGTTGCTTATACCCCTTATACCCCAATTTCGAGCATTACAAGACTTTGCAAATTAGAATTACATGGTAAGTTTTGCTATTCCACAAAATCAGGAAGCACCCATAACACAGCCTAGCCAAAGCCAAATTCAGATCGCTCTTGTAGAATACTTAGCAGGGTGAAATGCAACTGGGAAATTCATGATAGTAATCCCCAATTGTTAGTCAAACGCCAGATGAATACACAAAATATAATTTTGACTTTCGCAAGCGTGAATTTTTTGTTTCCTCCATTTTTTCACTGTTTCTATCATCAATAGGGCTCTATATAAGGCACACTCTTTATCGTATTTCTTTTTGCTCGAAAGCTTTCTAGGCAAAATTGAACTTTGGAGTTGGTCATAAGTTTTTGCTCAGATTATTTCATTAAGCTCATGAGTCGTACATAGGGGGAAGTGTGGCACCTTTAAAATTCCGATTTTTTTTACCTATTTTTAAATAAAATTGAGCCTTATCGTAATATAATTTAGCTGTATAAACAGATTGTGAAGCTAAATTACATTCTGATATGGTTCAGTTCCACTTAAACCTGGGAAAAAAATCCCAATTTCAAAGGTGCCCCACTTTCCCTTACCGATAATGGCCCTTCGATTTCATTAACGGTAACTAGTTAAAATTTCATATATTTAATCCTCCATATACACAAGAAACCTAGATACTTTTAGGATTGAACGGGCTCCAATACGTTCACTTTGCAATTGAATTCAACTCCCCTTTAAGATTAATTTTTACAAAAAAATGATTCTATCCTGAGAGATTGGAAGTGGTTCACACTTGGTGAATAAATACAATCCTAGTTTGGGATTTGATATTTTCCAAAAATATTTACCCCATTTTTCTATTGATTCTATAGCGTATTTGGGAATAGTTTGCAAAACACAATTGATTTTGTTGTCGTATTTTGTTATCATATTTATTCCACAATGCGATTGCATGTTTCACAATTGCGATTGATTTTATGGAAATTTGCGATTGAATTGAATTAAATATACAATAATTAAATCGAATTGAATTGAATTAATTTTAAAAAAGAACTATAGTTATCTGAAACTAATTTAAAACTTAATTTTCCAACGTTATCAATATTTTCAAGTCTTTTTTTTATTAGAGGATCATTTACTTTTACTAAAACAAAAATAAATAAAATTAATGGAAATAATCGAGAATGTCTCTCTCTTAACATTCCGATCCGGGGTGCTCTTCCCTTATAAGCATGCTGTCACGACCGGTTGAAAGTTATAGTGATCTGAACTTAGCTGCAGTTCATTCTGGCCACTCTGTATGCATATCATGGTTTTTTTCAAGAATTCAATCTTTAGGGTAAAATGTGGAAAGAGAGACAGTTTGGAAAGTGAGACCAAGCAGTGTGGAATGTGGGACATCTCCCTAAAAAATTGATAATAAATCAATTAAACATTTCAATTTTCGTTCAGAAGATTATTAAAACTAATTTTGTGATTATTTGAGAAGTTAAAAACACAAAAGGTGTTACTTTACAATCAAAGAGTGACTTGCAAGAAGAATTTGAAAAATGTATTGCATGCATGATATTCATAACCTTAACACGGGAGTTGTCATTTTTCTGTTTCTTATGGAAGTAGCTAAAACAACGTCAAAGTTTTTTACTTGAATTTTCGGCAATATTTGTGAATTATTATTAAGTCCGCAGTGAAAATTGAAGGAAATTAATCCATTTTAAAGGTAAATAAAAAATATATTTGTCAAATATTAAGTGTAAAAGGAGTGAAATGTGATTTAATTTCGTGTTGCATTCAAAATAAGTTTAATTAAATCTTGGACAAGTTGATTTTGCTAAGAATTTTGGTGATTTTGTGTGGTAAAATCATGTCAATCAGAAAGAAAAACAGCCTTAATCACTCAGTGAAATAGTTGCAACAGCAGTAGTGGCCAGGGGAGTGACATTAGCTCTGAAAAATGCGACCGGTTTTAGTGTCAATTTTTTCTTGTTTTCGTACACATTTCACGAAATATCTCCAAGACTACGTAGGTTTCCAATTTGAGGTTTTCGGCTGTCTTTTCAATATTAAATTGGCTTTTATTTTGTATTAGTATTTTTTGCTAAATCATTCTACAATGACAGAAAATAGCTAATGAACTCAAAAATTTTTTCGGCACACTAGAAACATATTGCTCCTTGGAAATTACAAGGGGCCAACTCACTTTTTGGCGATTTTGAGGTTTTAATGCACCTAGACAGTGAATTTAATAAAATTTCAGATGATATGAGTCAATAAATTTCGTTATTAGAAAAGTTTTTCAAAATTTTACTTTTTATGATTGCTTGCGCGGTGTTGTTTGAAGTCAAGGGGTACAAAATAGATTTATCGTTCAAATTTTTGTGACACAAGGGACTAACTCAAGCAAGTTGATCCCTTGTCATTCTAATTTCATGAAAATTTGCGCATCATTTAGAATGACAAAGAACTAACTCATAAAAGAACATATTTTGAAAGGTACAAATATGTATGTTTCGATGTTTATAATAATGCTCATACAAATAGAAAAGAATTAAATTGTTTTTATTAACATACTTAATTGAGATAATTATTTATACAAAGTTGAATCTTTCATCCTGTCTCCTGAAAACTGGCTCAGATTGAGTTGGCCCCTTGTAATTTCCAAGGAGCGATATGGGAGACATAGGAAATGTCATGCCCCTGTTAGTGGCTGTTAGGCAGAAAATCTCCTGGAGATAGGCTGTCAAAGCTTTCCTGATTCCGGAGACCACTCTGTCTAAAAGAGTATTTAGTAAAAACCGTAAAAACACTTAGAAAAAGGCAAAAAAGACACTCTGTAGTACTCCCAAAGGAAGTGTAAAAGTATCTAGATGAATTGGGCATTGAAATGTGCTAAAAAGTTGCATCCTTTTTATATAAAGGTATAATTGCTGGGCAGTGCGGAGTGTCCATGTGAAATTTACAAAACCTCTTTTTGGTGGGATGTCCAGGAAATTCTTGGTAATTATGATTGTTCAAGCGTCACTCGGAGACAAGGTAAAAGAAAAGGATACCCATATGGCGTAGAAAAACCTAAACAATTTATTTTCTAAATATTTCATATAATATTTTGTAATATCACTAAGGTAAAGTGCTCTCAAGTCGACCGGTTCCTCAATTCGACCGGTAGAGTTATTCATTCAATTTATTTATATTTGCACTAATATTTGTCGTATGATCTAACATTAATAGGTCAATAAGTCAGTGACAATTTTATAGAAATTCACCATCAAACATTCAAATATTGACCACCGGCCGAGTCGAGGAACCGGTCGACTCGAGGGCACTTTACCTTATGTCCATCTTTATAAAATGTGTTGTTTTCTAATTTAATTAATTTTTTTAATTAATTGGTCAAATTTTTTAACAAAAACTGTTGAAATTCCGTTAGAATATTTCACAAAGAATTTCATGATGCCAAGAAAATAAAAATAATAAATATTTATTTAGCTTAAAAATGCATTTTAAATTGAACTTTTTCTTAAGTGTCTTATTTTCCAAAGTTTACCCTATATCGAGTTTTAAAAACTGAAACGTTTTTCAATTTAAAAAAAAAAAAACATAAACTTTTAAATACAGAAAATTTGGAAAATTTTGAGGCGAAATTGAAATTTTTGAACCATTTAGCCTTTAGCTTAGAATTCGAAAGCTTTAATTTTGATGCTGAATATTTGAATTAAATTTTTAAACATCCTTTTCCCCAGAATTGAATAAGAAATTCGATTTCAGTAGACCATTTCATTGTTCTTTAAGTAAAAGTGTTAGATTTTTCACGAGGATAAAATGCAAAATAGATTGTTACTTTTTTTTAAGCTCGCGAGATGTTAGTAAATTTCAAATACATGGCCTAGAGCCACAAAAGTAGGTAACAACATTTTGCATATTTTACTGAACAGCGGAAAAGTGAGAATCATACTTTTAACTCAATATTCCTAAAATTAGAAAGTCTATCGAGCAAAAGTCTGAATTCTGAATACTATTTCCGTGTCAGGATAATAAAATAGAATCCTCAGTATTAATTGCATTTCTCCATTTATCAGGAATTCACGTAATGGAGGGACCTTTGTGACCTGGTCCAAGTTCTTCCATTATTATTCATGAAAATTGACCGCAAACTTTTTCCTGGTGGCAGAGATTTTGCATGGCAAAAAGACAAGCATGAGTTGAAAATTTATCAGCAATGAATGAGAAAATGTCCCCTGAATGGGAGTTTTGTTGACATTTGCGTCACATACGATGCATCAGTCTTCGTACAGATCCATGGCTAAAATGTGATTGTAAGGGATGAAAAAAAATGACATGGCCAGCGGAGAAAAGTGAAATAATGGGAAAATTTGCTCTTTCCTCCCATGTCATCAGTTTCTCGTGCCACTCATATACTTGATGATGCCATTTTTCAGACACGCACCCTTGGGGATAAATCAAAAACTCGCCAAATCAACAGTTTGTACATTAAGCTCAAGAAGTCAAAGTTTTGGGGCTATATATAAGAATGTTTTGCAATAGATCTTACAGTAAGTTCTAATTATGGATAGTGCCAATGAGACACGCAATCATAAATATCACCATTTTTTTATTACATTAATATAATCTAATTTACCTTCCACTAGCTAATTTGAATATTACACGAGAAGATTGCTATTACTTGCTGCGTGAAATACTCGACATTGCAGCTTATAACAGCCATTTCACATGAAAAGGGCGGCTTGGATGTACGATTGCGATGAAAAGTTCTCAACACGAACTAACAGATAATTGGGAAGAAAGTGCTTGAGTGTTTCTCATTTAGAAAGTGAAGAGAAGTTGTTGCAGAAGTTATTAGCGAAGGGAGAATATGTTGAGATGTCTCAACAATGGAGACGCCTGGTCGCCACGGAGGACACATGATATTAATTTCTCAGAAGGGTTAGTCAGTTTAAATGCTCTTCCATTGAATGTCTTCTTCTTATGTACATAACATTCACTCTTCTGGCATTTGTAATGTGTTCTGAAAACTGCATAAAACATTCACTTCAATGGGAAAAACTGTAATTAAACTACTCAATCAATTTGAACTTTTTCTCCATCCTTAATGACAATGTAATGTACATACATTAAACATTGAGATCGATTAGACTTTACCTCCAAGTTTCTAAATTTCCATATGTTTGCGCAATTTTGAAAATCTAAAGGATTTACAAAAAATGGTGCAGCAAAATCGTCAAATGTTTAAATTTACGAGTATGAAAACTCAGTGAATTTTCATCTGCCATTGTATTTGAATGTACACAGAGTAAAATTGTTTAATAAATCATCAAAAACTCGACACAAAATCGAAGTTCAATTAACGATATATCACAAATATATTACTCATTGGAAACATTAGAACCGTGCGGGAAATTTTAAATTCTAATAATAATTATAGGTTGGTCAACGTATTATTATAATATAACATCGAGAAACTAATACTATAGGGGAAAGTGCCCATGCTTTACACTGTCCCAAGCTTTACAATGACTAAATTTTTTCTATGTTTCTGAATAAATGCGGCTCTGCGATATATTTTAAACACTAGACACTTTCCTCTAGTTTTTAAAATATAGCTAAGATGAGTCACATTTATTGAAAAACATACGAAAAATTTAGTTACTGTAAAGCTCGGAACCGTTTAAAGCATGGGCACTTTCCCCTATATTCAGGTAACTTCCGTCAGGAGAAGTGGGGAACCTTTGAAAGGGATACCTGCGAAATTGGACCTTTTTCTCCTATTTTTAAAAGGAATTGAGGCTTATCATAGCTTATTGAGCTTGACAATTTATTTATGGATCTGAATAATATCAAGGTAGGGGTGACTGGGGCACATGTAAACATTTTCGATAGATGCGAATTTGAGGTGATTTTCCAAGCACACACTGATTTTTTGGAAAATATTTCTTATGGCCTCTACACATTGGGAGAAATTTTTGTCAAAAATTGCTTTTTTGAAGGAAATTCCCTGCAGCGTTGTAGGGGGAAACGTCAAATTTCTGTCAAAAACGCAATTTTTGACGAAAATTGCTTCCAATGTGTAGACACCTTTAGCTCATGTTTTACCCTTGGGTATAGGCAATACATCGAAGTTAATGCGGATGCTGGAAAACAATTGAGTTTTCCATAAAAATAGAATTTGTGTCACTGTATTTTTCTCTCTTCACAAAATATCTGGGGTAGAAGTAAACACTTTCTGGGGTAGAAATAAACACCCTTTTTCCACCCTTGAAATTAACTTTGCACCACTTTCAATTATTTTAATTACTTAAGAGATATATAAAGACTATATATTTTCAAAAAATCACTACACTTTTTACAAAGGAATATTAAAATAGCTAAAAAAACTAAAAGCATGCAAATCAAAGACATTTTTCAATGGCTTTTCCCCATATTTTGACATCATGTGACTTCTTATTCGTCGAAGAAAAACTTTCTTGTCTCATCAAATACAGCACCTTAAGAATAGTGCCAAAATTTTTTTTTCCTTGTTGAAACACCCTAATATCTATACTATTCAGTCTCTCGCTGATCGTCAAGGAATTCGTTTGGGGTTGCGCAGGGGTTATTCCCTAAATGGTTCTCCCGCGAGTTCTATAAAATACACGTTTGTAGCTCAATCGCGATTTAATTAATAATCCTCCGGACTAATTAGGCTTTCTTTATATTATATCTGAAAGCTAATTTATTCTCACAAATATATAGGGGAGACCGGGGAGGTTTGGGACAGGGGTAGCGTGGGACAATGTGGTTTTTTCATTAATTTTTGAAATAAATGGGATTTAACCACTATTCATTCGTAAACAAATTAAGATGTATCTTGATTAAAAGAATGAATATCCTCAGTTTTATTGTTTTAATTCTATAAACACTTTCTTAAAAATTGGTAAAAATTGTATTTTTTGATTTCTCAGTTTTACTCTTTGTATTTTATATCAGCGATATATAATCAAAACTTTTTCATCTCATTAGCTAGCAGTATAATCTGAGAACGTGTTTTTAAAAAGTTTCAAAGATTATTCGCTTATTATTATTACTTAAAGGTTCTAAATACCAGATGTTTGGGACACCTGAAAGGGGATGAATGGGACGTTGATTTTCGACAAGATTGTAGGTGGCGTGCAATTTTTTATTGTCAAAATGGAGAGTAATACCCGGTTTCTACTGAAAATCTCCCTCTTGTGAAAACTTTACCAGTTGAGCAGTTGTTTACAGGGACAATTAAACCATCAATGTCTTGGAAATCAATAATTTAGTCTCCAGAGGAAATTCGACCTTTGCTCAATCCCGTTAAAAACTATTTTCTCGAAAATTTCCCGAGCAATATCCTCTACAATTCTCACAAGTTCTCCAGAAAGGGCAAGACGAGAGCTTTTTCAGAGAAATAAGGAAAAAGCAGGTACCATGCAGTTGTCGGAAAATGCAACAGAAATTCTCCAATGAGTTCAAAACTAAAAGTTGTAAGAAAATCTACTCGCGTGAGGAATTTGATGATCATGATTGCAATAGTTAGAATTAAAAAAAAGAAAAGAAAGGTAGATGGAAAATAAGAAGAAAATACTTTAAATAATTGATTGACAATAAATGACTCTACTGTACAAATTAAATTAATATTATTTCTAAGTATGAAAAAAAAGATTAAAAATTTTTATTTCTATTAGAAATATTTTTTATCTGGTTCTGAAAATTAATTAACGTGCTCCAATAATGCAAATTATGCGAGAAAAAAAGCGTCCCAAACATCAACTTTTGCGTCCCATACTGCCCCACATCGGGGAGATTTGGGACAAAGCGTCAAGTTAAATGTTTTATCTTCTCCAAGAAAACTCAGTTGTTTTCCAAGTTCTATCGAATACTTTCTATAAAGTCAATACCTATAAGTATCCTATAGACTGTATAAAATTGTAATACACTATCGTGGTTTTTTGGAATACTGTCTCAAAGTCAAAACATGAAAAGTGTCCCAATCCTCCCCGGTCTCCCCTAGGTTTTTTAAATCTTAGCTTCGAATCGCTCTCCTGTTATTATTATTAATTGTATCGGGATATATTTAGTTACAATTCAATCATGTTGCAATGTCGTATTTTCCCATGTTGAAAGAATCTGCAAAGTCCATTTTAGACCGCCCAGGAGCGCCTTCCCCGCTGTGTGGATGCTTCTTCCATGCTCCTGGAATTGTTCGGCGAAGGCGGTGATTACATGTGAAAATTGCCTAAATCAGACATTCAGATCTTTGCACCAGGCGGGACTTGAACTCACAACCCTGTGAGTCAAGCCGGGGATCTATCCGCCCAAGAGCCAACTCTCTTGCATATTGTGCCACTCAGATCCTCTGTAAAATTGACCATTTGCGAGTTGTTCGAGTCTTACTCTGAGCCATCGGAATGGTTAGAGATAGAGGCTTGAAAGCTTCCGAGTACCCCCCATAAGTGGATCCATTAATGTACCCATTGTTTTCCTCCACCAAAACCATTTTTTTTTTGGGATTTCATGAAGAATATATTTCTCAACCGAGTGTTTGAGATCGTGGGAAAGTTTTAAAAATTCTGATAAGACTAAGTTCCACTTGGTTGTGACTTGTGAATCGGTAATGAACTGGTAACTTTTGTTCAATAATCAATTGTATTGTTCTATTTTGGGCGATGTTTTGAATGATTTTAAAAATTGGGTCGAATCGTTTGTAAACTCGCAAATAATAAATGATACAAATCTACTTTTAAGATTAGTATTATGCCTCAACGCACAATAACTTTTATTTAGTAAACAAGTTTTTGACATTTCAATGAGAGTGAGTGAGATAGATCTAGTCATTTCGCTCATTCTCATGGGAAATTTTGAAAATATGTTTACAAGCAAAAGTTATTGTGTGTTGGACATTATGCCCAGCGCACAATAACTTTTGTTTGTAAACATGTTTTCAAAATTTTCTATAGGAATAAGGGAGATAGCTAGATCTAGATCTCACCTCTCATTGAAATGTCAAAAACATGTTTACTAAACAAAAGTTATTGTGCGTTGGGCATTATGACCAACGCACAATAACTTTTGTTTGTAAGCATGTTTTCAAAATTTTCTATAGGAATAAGGGAGATAGCTAGATCTAGATCTCACCTCTCATTGAAATGTCAAAAACATGTTTACTAAACAAAAGTTATTGTGCGTTGGGCATTATGACCAACGCATAATAGTTTTAATTTGTAAACATGTTTTCAAAATTTCCTATGAAAGAGAGCGAGATGACTAGATATTTATTTCATTCACTCTCATTGAATTGTCAAAAACATATTTACAAAACAAAATTTATTGTGCGTTGTACATTAGAGTCATGAGCAGCGCACAATAACTTTTGTTTGTAAACATGTTCTCAAAATTTCCCATGGAAATGAGCGAGATGACTAGATTTAGATCTCACTCACTCTCATTGAAAAGTCAAAAACATATTTACTAAACAAAAGTTATTGTGCGTTGGGTATCACACGAGTTCAAGTATTTCACAAAACATGGGACGCTTTGTTTATATTATGAATTTGTAAAAACTATTTTTTGTGTATAAAAGTGAATTATGCAACTTTTTACAACAGTATTTGCGATAAAAAAGCTAACTGGGGATTATCGTTCTAATAATTTTTTTTAACTTTATAGATATTCCTGAATTTTATGCATTGTGGTAAAACATAAACTCAATAACATGTGATTTATATATTTAATGCAAATATCAATAAATTGCTAATTTATAATGTATAGAGAATAATTATGCAAAATCAAGATAAGCCAATGTCAGCAATGAAATTAATATCTAAATAATTTTGTTGAACCTTGTTTATTTGGTAATAACAAATTTAATTCAATATTTTGACCCTCCTGCGCTTTTTCAACCCACTATTAGTTAAATAACATATATCGGGATTTTACCTCAATCTGCGAATCCTTTTTGCCAAGGGATCCACTGTGTCCTCCACTTTGCACAGTATTCATTTTGCGGTTTGTGGATACATTGACATTCAATGGAATAAAGTACTTTGGAAAATTTCTATGTACTTTCCACTTATCCAGTGTTAACTCTTAACTTACTGCACACTTCAAGCACTATATGGCACGGATTTCAAATGTTTGTCCAGTCAAGAAGATATTGAGATAAGAGAAGAAAGGGAATTTTGAGGCAGGGTGGACAAGTTCAAGAGGTGGTGGAAGTACGGGGTAAGAGACAATTAGAAGGAAGATAGCCAAGGGTATGTTAATTTTGCAATTTTAGGGTTCACTTCTTACACTGGAGGAAGCCCACAACTAGAATTTTGTTGAATTATAAGAGCAATTTATTGCGCATTTGCAAAGTAACTGGTAATTTTCTTTCTTCAGTTTTATGCCTCTGCTTTGTAGGGAGCTTGTAATTAAGAAATTTTCCACCACACAAATTTTCAATTTCACTGAAATCTGAGACTTTGTCTATTCACGCAACAATATCACCACTAATTTTGCTAATTAACTTTGAGGGCAATTGCGAGAATTCGTTGGAGGAATACTTCACGTGGAATCCCATTTATAATGAGAAATTCACACATTTTCGCGCCTGTTTAGGATATTTGTTTGAATTAAACCCGTATTTAAGACATAATTTCGAAACCTCGTTGTCTGAGGTCTGTCCCTGTCGGCAGATACAATCAAACTGCTCGACTTTGGACAAAATTCACTGGCATCTCCCAAAAGCTGCGAAAAGCTTTGCGCCGTGAGCTTTCTCTCAATGCGTTCTTCCATGCGGCATTTCCCAAATTCTCTCACTCTCTCTCCTTTGAGTTTTCTTCAGCATAAAGGTGATACCATGCTCTTATATAAAGTGGATTATATACATATGATCCACCCTCGTGTTTAAATTAATATGCTTTTTTCTGCAGATCCCTGCCAAAACTCATCTCCAATTGTTCCTCTTTTTAAGCCTCCAAGTGTGAAAATTAATTTAGAAGTTTCAATAATTCTGTAACCCATCATCATCAGGCTCTATGCCAAGGCAGAAATTTTTCTCAATTTTTTTCACCATTTAGGGTTGTGCCCTGTTTTTCCTGAACAACGCAAAACCCACCAGATGGAAGGATTTTTATGTTGGTTTGGGAGAAAAATCCATGAATTGATTTCACTCATTAGCTTTCACTTTTTGCACTTATTCTTCCTACCACGAAACTCAGTTCGTAATGAACGGGGAGCTTTTGAGACTAAAAGTTGATAAATGTATTGGAAAGTCTCAATACTTTTTTTTATCGAGCTCTATCAGTGAGTTTTAAATGTAATAAATGAAGTGGTATTTTCCAAGATATTAAGCGTGAATTAATATGCTGATGGAATAGTACAATTTGATTTTTTCTGGCTAGCACAAAGCTGTTTTCACTTCTAATAAATGATAAAATTATACAGCGCGATATTTCAGCTTAACTCAATGAGAATAAATAATATAATTTGCCAGAAGTTATTTCCTATAAATATTAATAATTTGATGGACTTTATATACAGATCATACAGCAACTGTTGTATTTCTAATCAATTCAGTGCCTTGCAGTAAGTAAACTCTCATAAAATGTTCAGAAACGAAGAGACTTCTTGGTGAGTGCATACTATCCTTTAGCTATGTTGATATTAAAACTCCGGTCAATCACAAATTTTAGTGGCACATTAATATTTTATTGACCAACTGGAAAAACACAGATGTAGCAGAGCTTGATACAAAATCCAACACATTTTCTCGTTCAAACCTCGTATTTACAGTTTACAATTAAACTTTGAAGCAATAAGTTTTCTTTTTATTAATTTTTTAAAAGGATTGCACATAAAGTCTTCACTGAAAACATATACCAAACCAAAATTCAAGGTGTTTTAGAACCTAAACTTAGTTTCAATCCCTCATGAATATTATCTTATAATAATCTTGACAGACTTATGCCCAAGACATATGTCTAGGGCATAAGTCTGTCAAGAGTATACTTACGACTTAAGCCGAGACACGACGTAATCACTGACTGAGACAAAAACGGGGGTGCGATTAACTTGTTTTCCTCATATCTTTAACACTTTTTAGGTATAAAAATATATCAACATTTTTTAATGATAATTTTACAACTTTTTAAGGGTAAAATTGACATGAAAAAGGGTAACTTTAAGCCCTAATACACCTAAAAAGCATAATATTTACACCGATTTCGAATCAATAATGCAGAATAATCATTTCCGGTTCATGCTATACTTTTAAAGTATAGCATATAAATCTCGATTGCAAAGCACCTTTTTTTATTTTTACTGACCATTGTTAATAAAAATAAATACCTAATCTATTGCAATCTTCTATTTTGTACTGAATTTATGTCGAATCACTACTTACGGCATCTTTTTCTGATTTTACCCATTTGACCAACAATATTCTCAGTGGTTTTGTTCTTTTATTTGCCAAAAAAATCAATGATATCACTCAAAGAAGTATCAATTCAAAGTATCAATTCATTGATATTATTAAAAGAAGTTCCAGTGAAGCAAAGCTTTTTTTTGGTGAATAGGTAAAATGTAGTTCAGGTCATAATATTTGAAAGTATAGATAGAACATACACTAAAAGAAAAGAAAAGGGAAAGAGAATTCGTAAACTGTTCGTAAATTTCATGGAAATAAAAATAATAAATAAAAAAATACAAAAAAAAATCATTTTGATTATTTATTGTACTGAAAGTGTCAATTATAACGAGAGATAGAGGAAACTAGGGCACCACCGAACATGGGGTAGCACCGAACGCTGATTTTTATTTCTAAAGTACTTGGACTATGATGGGCACTTCTTCAGTAGACGAGCATCCCTATAATAACTCTGAATTCATACAGGCACGCCCCTGGCAAGTTGCCTGAAATTTGAAGCCACTTTCTCATACTTCGATTTAAATTTATATGGGAATTTTTTTGCACTCGCGACCGTTACACTAAATAACAAAAAAGTGAGAAGTTTTTCCGTATTATAAGATACTTTTCCGTACGGAGGGATAAATATACTAAATTTTTCTTTAAATATTTTTTTTTCTCGGAGCACTGTGAGCTGAGTCCGAGATCAATTTAGAAATTAGCTTTAAATAGCTCCATATATAAAATAATTAACTTGCCACATGCTTGCATACAGGTCTCGTTCTCTAAAGTCTAATATCTAATTATAAAATTGCAGTGTTCGGTGCTACCCCGTGTTTGGTGGTGCCCCAGTTTCCCTTACTCAATTTCACCAGGACAGGGATGGAAATAATTTCTGTCTTCACTCTGAACTCTGAATGTCATTAGAGACCTCTCATTACCTAGGTGAAATAATAATGTTGGAACGTTCTATAGAGGACCTAGGCCTTCTCACACGCGAGATTCTTATACATTCATTATTATTTTTTATACAGGGATGAAGGTGTCTGTCCGGTGCCCTGTGGAATCACGTGCCATGAAGTTTTCTGATTACTTAAAAGCAATTTAAATCCGGGACACTTGCATTGTAGAGCAAGAACTCTACCACTTGACTCATTAAGTGCCCAATTACCTAAATAAGGGCTATAGTTATGAAAAATGTTTGCAGCTGAAGTAGTCGAGGGTCCATCAAGCCTAATAAAAAGTGAAGTAATTTTCACTTTTATTTGTAAAAATTTTGCAGATATTGCACTGCGATTTAAACAAATTTCCTCGTAGTTCTTGTATTATTTCGGAGAACATTATGAAATACGTATTTTTAGATAGTTTTTAATGCACGATTTTAAAATATATCAGACTGATAAGTCAATTCTCTTTAGGAAAAAACTTCCCAATAGTCTTCAGTACCTCTATGCAAAAACGTATGGAAAAATTAAATGTCGAGAGGCCCCTGGAAGTAGTACAAATCCAGATAAAAAGAGGTCCTCAACCGGATCCTAGATACAGGATCGAATTTTAATGTCTCTGCTCTGGTTCGAACTTGACACTGACATGAGTAGTATATCAGATTATACTACTTTTTATCATTCTTTCTATAATATTGTATGCTATCTTCTTTAACCCTTTAAGGACGATTGGAACACCGGTGTCCCATAACGAAAATAATTTTTCCTGACTACCTAAAGTTATTTTTTCCTTATGTTTGTACGTAATTGCAAAGCAGAAGGTTGAACGAATCTAGGATATTTTTTGCAAGTCTCCAGCTATTTGCTGTCTGTATACTAAATATTTAAACTTAAAAATGGCGATTTTTTAAATTCTCATATTGAAAAATTATTTTAATTATTTTTTATACTTCCAATTTTTTTTAAGCAAAACCCTTTGGGGAATAAAAACTACATTACTCATACGTAATATTTTTCATTAGACTGAAAATTATTATTCATTGTTATTGTCAGAAAAGTAACATAAAGTTTTGGGTTATTTTTGTCCCTATCGCACGTAGAGGTAAAAAATGTACCGAATCAGACTCTGTTGAACTTTCCAAAGTTAGATATGAAACGTTTCACAAATTTGGTTTATCAGTTTAATTTTTATTGTTGATTTTCGGTCCGTAAAAAGTGTCTCGTCGTTAAAGGGTTAAATAATTTAAAGATATTATTTTGAATTAAGAACGTAGGAGTATTATAATCTGTAAGAGAGGGAAACTTGCACATCAAAAAACTTTATTCCCATTAATTTCATATCTGTAACCATTAGACAGTTCACTACAGATCAGATTCTCAGACGAGTGTTGAAAATACAAGAAATTATTTCTTTTAATCGATGTATTAAATTATACTAAAGAAATTTAAATTGCAAGAGGGAAAAAGTCTATATTAGATATTTATATACAAAAATCAACAGTTAATTCCTTTTTCTTCGGAGAGCGAGCAATAAGATGTTGAGTGTAAGCTTTTATCCTCTCAATAATTCAAGGGTCAGTATATCGTGAAAAGAAAAGCTCAAGACCATCAATCTCTGCTTGGGACACTTACTATACTTCTACGTTCGTATACAAGAACATAACTTAAGGGAGTTCAAGTCTACTTTGGATATAGAGAACATAATCCTATATTATACAATTAAATTTAAATATTAACATTGGTCTAACAGTATTCTATAGTTCAAGTTTTAGAATTCTTTACATTTTACTG
This sequence comes from Phlebotomus papatasi, assembly GCF_024763615.1. Lineage (NCBI taxonomy): Eukaryota > Metazoa > Arthropoda > Insecta > Diptera > Psychodidae > Phlebotomus > Phlebotomus papatasi. The sequence goes on from NC_077224.1 coordinate 49,057,238, forward strand.
AAAATTTTTCATCTACCCTAACTGCAAGTTCAGCACAGAAAAAAAGCATGATAGAATGGAAGTTTATATTGTCTAGAACATGGCAGATAAGTATATAAAAGCTTCCTGACTCATTCTAGAAGATCTTTTTTCATTCTGAACACTTTAAGCATAGTTTTTTTTTCATTTTTTCTTCTTCTGTAAAACAAGAACTGAACAGCTTGTGCTGAATATGAAATTCCATGATATTTATCTGTGACAATTTAATAGTTTTTCCTTTTTAGCGCATAAAGCGTAGAATGGAAAATTTTATAACTATTTAAGTCATCTATCTTTTCACTTTGAAATCCAGTTGGAAATAATATAAGAAAATTAGCAAATGTCTCGTATCATCTCCTCTTACAAAATGGAAAGCGCATTAGCAAAAATAGAAAATAGCAAAATTCTTTGTAGGATTTATACTTTTTGAAGTACATTTCCCTCGTGCAAAGCCAGTAGCTGCAGAGGAAAGATTCTAAATTAGTGGAGTATGGAAATGCTATTTTTTTTTTGGCTTTTTGGCTTGCTCAACCCCTCCCATAACACAATTTTATAACCTGTAGATAGTGAATGTGAAAAATGTATGAGATTTTAATGATGTTTTCCACTTGAGTTTTGCCATTTCCCTCTCTCTCACTCTCTTTGGTTGTTTTGCTCACGATGTACAAAAATTCTGCAATTTTTCCCTGGTACGGAAATGGAATTTTCCAGAAGAAAAAATACAGATTGAGACTCTTTATTTTGTACATTTTGATGAATTTAGACGTATAGCAATGTAGCAACATCAGTTATATCTTATCCATTAAAGTTACTGCCTTGAAGTTGTTCTGGATACAATTTTCAATTGAATTGAGAAATGGAGGAAATATATCAAGAATCCGGAAAGTCCAGCAATATTGTTACATCCGTCCCTTTTATGCCTCTTTCATCACAGTTATAGCATACAGTATAAATACAAAAGCAAAAAAAAGCTCAGGGCATAAAGTTTCCAAAAGCAATGAACTTACAACATTATTTACAAAAGAACTGGAACAGTGGGTAATCTTTTAAAGGAAACATAAAGAAGCCTTCAGAGCACAGAGATTCTTAAGATGTTCCATGCCATTTCATGCACTTTAACTTACAAGAAAGTGCCCTCAGAAAAAAGGATACACATGAAGGGAAAACATGACCCCAACCCCTTGACTTCATCCTGCAGTAAGTGCTTCAAAATTAAGAACCAGAAATATTTTAAGGTCATGGGAAGGAATATTTAGAAAGAGCATTCCATCTTATTATTTTTCACTGAAGAAACATGGCTCTTGACATTTTCCCCGAGAAACCGAGACAATTTTTGTGAAAATTCGATTTGCAAATGCAAATTGTCAAGAACATATGGAAATTCTGAAGCATTTGGGAAATGTGAAGGAGTATGTTTCATCCCATGATTTGACGTGAAATCAATAGAATATCCCTGAAAATATTTTGTGTTGCAAACAAATGGAATAAATATAACATTTTCTCTCTTGCATTGTACATAAATGTCCAATATGTTTCTGTATCATTTCCTTGAAGGATTGATTGCGTCTTCTATTTTTTTCTCATTTTGCTGTAAGAAAAGACAAGACAGAATATACGACGGATATCTTTGGGAAAGAGCTTTCCAATGCCATTCGATTAAGCTCTAGAAATTGGACATCATAAAGAAAAAGATGACATATAAATAAAAAAAAGTAAGTACACAGCAACAGTCTTCTATATACAAATCCATATATTCATGAACATTTTCTGTCAGATAAAGATAGAGTTAAAAATTGGTGGAAAAATGTCAGGGCTTTAATGATAGTTTGAACTCGTGACATTAGATAGAATACCTCAAAAGTACTTTCGCATTATTCACTGTATACCGCTTCACAACCGATTTTAACCTATACATAAATTACTAAAAATCATACAAAATAGTTACGAGTAATTGAATTGATTTTCTGCGAAAGAATACTTATCAGTTAACAATCATATCATTTCCGGTTTATAACTGATTGACACTAGTTCAGAATTTTCAAGGCCTTTAAAACGAGCCCAAAAATAATCCCATTCATTGTAAAACACAAACCGACGCGACGTACAGTAGACTCTCGCAAATTCGGCTCTTTTAAGATCGGGCTACTTTTTAATTCGGGCAACGGTTACATTTGAAAAAAAGTTTGTTGTCATTTTTAAAAGTTTGATTATGATTTTATCAAATGAATCAAATATGCTCAAATTTGGCATGGTTTGTCTTAGTTTTGATGTGATTTTGCATTATTGAGGGATTTTCATGCAATTTACATTATATATGACTGTGTAAACTCAATAATAAATGAATAAAAAATCGTTGCATTTCAAAAAGTTTGTCGCCCGAATTTCTGTCCAATTCGGGTAACATTTCGGTCCTATATGCCCGAATTTGAGAGAGTCTACTGTAATATAAATTAACGAAGTGGGGAATCCGGAAATCGTCGGGAAAATACAATTCACTCAGGGAAAACTTATCAACTTTTTCCAGAGTTTTCGGTTCGGTCTCCAAGCCTTCATCAGTGGCTGGAGCAAAAAGCAAGGAGCAATTCTTTATTCATCAATTCAGTATATCATTTTTTTTTCTCTTACACTTACTCCTTTCATAGATTCTATGTTCATTATTGCAACTGCAATAATGGACATAGAATAGGAGTAAAAAGCTCAAAAGAAGCTCATTAAGCTCAGAAGTAGATGCGTGAGAAGAGTGAAGAGTTAAATTAGTGAAAAAGATATAAAAAATACAAAAGAAAGAAGTTATTTAATATAAAGAAATTAGATGAAATGTAAGAGATTAAATTTTCATAGGTATCCAGAAGAAAGAGAGGAAAGGGAAGGAATTAGGTGTAGGAAAAGTTGGAGGTCTTAAAGGAGACTGTAAGTGCCTGTAGCCATAGTTTTTTTTAATTTGTTTTATATTAGAAAAATTTATATTTATTCCATCAGAAAAAAATCCTTCAACCTTTATTATACGACTATTATAACCAAGTTAATTTATAATAAAAACTACACCTGAGAATCATACCCCAATTGCCCTCAAACCCCCTGGAATTCTCGAATAAATTAAAAACCCAAAAGCTATCGAAAAGTAACAAAATTTAAATCAAAGACTCTGCCACTGAAAATTAAAAATAAAAATCCCACTTTTCCACGTACAATACCTTTGAATAATATTTCGACCACCTTATTTCTCATAGTTCCTCGTCCTTTCGGAATTCTTCCGAAGTCTTTTTCACATTATCTCGTTTGTCGAAGCGAAATTTTTTTTAAGAATGAAAAAAAAACTGAAAAATTACGGACAATTACAAAAGAAGGGGCCGAAATTGCAGGCTGGTCGAAATTTACTACAGTTGACACAGTTACCCTAACTGAAAAAATACACCGATTTTTTTTATCCAGAGTATCACGGTGTATAAACGTCAAAACCTTTAGAAAAGATAAATGTCACTTCAAAGCCAATTCAAACCTTTTCGAAAATCGACAGAAAGCTAAAGTGTAAGTTTACATATTCACCGTTTTGGCACTGGTTGATGTATCCTTTCGAAATTTATGTACACTATATGTCATAGATGAGCCCGAGCCCTTTGAAATCGAACAAACGTCAAATGAAAATTGTACATCAATGGTAAAAACGTTACCTGGACGGGAATTCTGTAACGCTTTGGCAATGCCATATGACAAATTGGGTTCAAATCTTAGGAGAACTTTTTCGAAAATGCGATTCTGTAGCCGTGACAATGCCATTTCAGCTCACGTGACATTGTCAGTAGTCTCATATTTGAGATTTCTGGCAATTAAAATGACAATGAATGTTGTTAAACAAATCGACCAAGACAGACTGTATTTGCAGAATATCACTAAGTAAAGGCATTTCATTAAAAAATCAATGAATATCATTTTCAAACTCATATGATATGACAAAAAAAAGCTCGATTGGCATTGTCAGGTTTCGAACTCACGCATAACATGGCTACGAAAGTTACAGAATTCCCCTAGTGGACATACTTATTTTCCCGTTTTTTGGTTTCAAACGGTTCTTGCACATCCCTGCTCTATATGTACTTCAATCGTCAGAAAAGACAGCAAAGTTTCGCAAATATTTGCAACAAAAAGTGAATTTTTGTGTAGTTCTATGGAATTTCAGAATAGTAAAATGTTTGAATTCCAATTTCATTGAAATAAATCTCCTTTTCATGCACTTTTTGATTTTGTGCAAGTCATCAGTTTAAATTTTCAACTTTTAATGGGTTTTCAGATTAGTTCTCTCTAATATACGTTCTGATCGGTACATAATAAAAGGAAACAAAAGATAGTTCTTAAATCGGAAAGGTTATTAGGGGAAGACTCCCTATCATCGGACGATTCAAGCTTCAAATAACTTTTTTTTAAATATGTTTTTAATAAATTTATCCCATTATAAAATCACATTTTAATAGCTTGTCCAATGCCTAAAAATTTCTGAAAAAAGCTATGGCTCAAATCCATTACGAACATAGTAAAAAGGAGTTGTCTGAAACTTCGGTCGTCCGAAAGTAGCACGTTTTACCCTACATAAGGGATATACTAATTCTTAATATTGAGAGGGTAATCCATTTTTTTTGGAATTTTCTAGGTTACGGATAAGATAAAGTATAATATCAAAGGTTTGTTTAGGGGATGCCGTAGTGAGCCAATTTTTAATTTTATAAATGCTAGAGATGTAAACTTTAATTGATTTGTACATCTCCTTCCGGCGGCGTGGCTTAAAATTCTCATAAAGTATAGCTTATACCGAAAGCTAAATATTACCTCACAACAATACTTTTGAATAAATATGTACAACTAAATTTTTATCAGTTTACTATTTTTTGAAAATTTATACAAATAAAACTAAAAGAAAAATTTATTTGAAAATCAGTTATGTTGCAGAAATTTACCTTTTTATTGCAGTATTTCCAGTACAAATTCAAAGACTCCTGGTTAAAACACTAATTGAAATTCCTATTCACTTTTTTGTGAGAATTAATATAATTCACAGTTTAACGAAATTTTCTTTCACTCTTTCAGATAGAGGGGAAAATGTTTTATAATTTTTTCCCTTCATTGAAGCTGAGAAGAAAAGCTTCAACAATCTAAAGAATCCCTCCAAGTGAATTTCTTTTCAATTCATATTTCTCATTCTTTGTCCGTCGAGTACCATCACCCTATGGTTGAACTTTGCAAAAAGTAGCTATATAAGAATATTTTCCCAAGAATATTGCAAAATAGAAAGTGGAGTATGAAAATTTGTATATGGAAATGCTCCAGTTCTTGGACAATATCTGCTTTTTACTGAATTATTCTTAAGGGAATACACAGTCCATACGTATTCCTTTTCTTTGAAAGTGCCCTAAATTATTTGAAATAATTGCTACTACATTGAATATACAAGCCTCTTATAGAATGATGTTGAATTATTAAGTAAGAGCAATTCATGATAGCATAATTGTAGAGCATCAAAATGTTTATTCATAGGTCTATATGTAGCCAATTTTCGCATTGTTGCAGTACATTTCCCACGGAATTATTCAATGGAAAATACTGTCCAGGAAATCTGCGAGAACTAACTATCCTAGTAAATGGAAGGGAATTTTGAGTGAATTTCAAATGGGACAAGAGTGTTTCTGATGCATGCGACAAGGCCCAAATGTATCGAAACAAAATACATATTTTAATATATTAATATTGAATAGGCTCAAAATATATCAGAACCAGATTTATGCCCTAATTTTGTGGCAGTCCACTACATTTTTTTTTGTAAAGAAAACTACATAAAGCGGAAAGTGTGTTAGGGAATACTTTTCGAGATGGGAGAAACTGGGGTACCACCAAACACGAGGTAGCACCAAACTCTGTGATTTTTTAATCGGATATTCGACTTCAGAGCAGAGGACAAGACTTATAGAATTTTATAGGCATTATAGGAATGCCTGTCCACTGAATAAATTGGTCGAGATAGTCCAAGTAATTTAAAAATGAAAATTTGTGTTTGGAGCTACCCCGTATTTGGTGGTACCCCAGTTTCCCCTATATTTTAAATACGAAATAAATACGAACTAGTCAAAGTGGACCACTATATCAAACTACATATCCACAATATTCTCATTATAGACATTTGTACGTCTCTCTGAGGAGCTCCTTAATTGCAATAAAATGCCCCAAAATTCATATTCTATTAATTTGTGAACATGAGACAAATTGTTTGGGTCTCACCACCTACAAATTTGAAATCCCAAAACAAGAATATCTCTGTCTGGAGAATATAATATCTGCCCTCAGGAAGATTCCAACTGGCGAATTGGTCTCAATTCACAACCAGACTGAAAACACCCGCAGAACACAATGCCAGAGTTTAACGTTTTGTGAATTGTTCAAAAGTTCTCATGAATTTATTGCAGAGAATATACAACTAATTTACCAGAAAATATATAAATGTGTGAAATTCTATGTAATGCGTTAGAATTCTCCTGGAATTTGAGGGTATTATGGAGTATTGTTGCAATAATTGGATTTTACTGCTTGAAACACTTGCACATTGTGCTTTTGATGGGCACATTGCAGAATAATTGCGTTTTCTAGACCACTGGATATATATATATATATAGATATGGTTTATAGCTGTGGTCTAACATTACGAGATGGCAAAGCGACCCACCTTTGCGGAATGCTCGAAGTCACGAGATAGAGTTTTTCTCGAGATAGAAATAACGGTGTATTTTGATTTACTACTGATTAAATAGATTCACAAATCAGAAAAAAAAATTCTGAAATAGAAAATTAGTTAAGTAGGGGAAAGTGCCTATGCTTTGCACGGTCCCAAGCTTCATAATGACTAAATTTTCCCTATGTTTTCCAATAAATGTGACTTATCGCACCCATATTTTAAAAATTAGAGGAAAGTGTCCTGTTTTAAAATATATTGCAGAGTCACGTTTATTTACATAGGAAAAAATTAGGAAGGCTTTCAGGCTTCGCGCACACTCTGGCTTCAAACACTTAATATTTTATGTGTTTACTTCATGAACACGGGAATGAAGTGTTCAAAGTTTAAAGCTAAAGAATGTGCGAAGCGTGGAAACCTTCCTCTATTCGAGAAAAATAAATCAATTACTAGTAGGTACTTAACCCTTTCGCGTCCATAGGGTCATATATGACCCGGGGAAAAAAGTTTCTTTTTGGCTATTTACATTAATTGAAATCTAACTGGAGTCTTGAGAAAATGAGCCAAGAATCTTACATCCTTCTATTATGATGTCGTGCACGAACAGATAGATTTCAATTAATGTAAATACCCAAAAAAAACTTTTTTCCCCGAGTCATGACATTACCCTATGGACGCGAAAGAGTTAAACGATTCGTTACCGATTGAGATAGATGCAATCGAGTTTGCAATAACAAGGCCTTTCCGAAAATCCAAATTTAAGCAAATATGTAAGTGGAAAAATTAGGGTCCAGGATGATGAAGTTTGACCTTCAAAGATTCATAATGGCAAATTTTCCAGTTAATGGATAAATGTGATCGATATGGAGAATAGTGTCTGGAGATTTTTTTTTTTTTTTGATTGAAAGCAGTTACCGAAGATCGGAAATTGATATGGATTCGTTTTTGTCTCGCATTCAAAACGAATCCGCAATATTGAATATAAAAAAGGTGTTCCATCTCTCCTCGAATGACTATATCTTTTACCGTTTAAGCTCCAGAACGAAATATATTTCTTAGCAGCACTTGTGGTCTGTTAGTTCTTGTTTTTTATTTAAAGTACCCAAATATCTTGTTTAGTTTAGCTTATATGATTTCTCAGAACCTTATTCTAAGGCGCCTTTCTATTCTCTTTCTATTCTCACCCCCAAGGGATGGTTTTAAAAACATCATTGAATTTTGCTGACTAAGACTTTGAGGTAATAAATGGACAATAGACGGCAAAGCAGAAAAAAAAACGCTGTTATGGCTCAGTTCAACTGAAAACTCCAACATGAGAGGATGAGACTAGTCTGAATCCGGTCAGACTGTACACTTGCTTTGATAAGAATATTCTTAGCAATTGTACAGGGAGTACAGAGAGAACAGAGAGTAAATTGCTTAACCCTTTAAGGACGATTGGAACACCGGTGTCCCATAAAGAAGATAATTTTTCCTGATTACCTAAAGTTATTTTTTTTATGTCTGTACATAATTGTAAAGTAGAAGGTTGAAGGAATCTAGAATATTTTTTAAAAGTCTCTAGCTATTTGCTATGTAGTAAATATTTAAGCTCAAAAATGGGAAATTTTTAAAAACTCAAATTCATAATTGATTTTATTTATTTTTTATTCTTCCAATTTTTTTTAAGCAAAACCCTTTTGGCAAGAGAAACTACAATACTCATACGTAATATTATTCATTAAAGCGAAAAATACTATTTATTGGTATTGTCAGAAAAATTACTTAAATTTTTGGGCTATTTTTGTCCTTATCGTTCATAGAAGCACAAAATACACTGAATCAGACTCTGTTGGACTTTCCAAGGTTAGATGTATGACTTATCATTTAATATGTTTCCCAGTTTAATTTTATTGTTGATTTTCAGTCCGTAAAAAGTGTCTCGTCGTTAAATGATTAACTGAAATTTAACGGAGAATTTTAAATGTCTTAAGCCGTCTTTCAGCTTAAGACACAATTCCGTCTAGAATAAGGCCGGCTACAGACTTAAGGTTTAGCCCAGTTCCCGATGGTCTCGAAATTCAAAATAGCAAGCAATTTCATTGGTTTTTCAAAATTTAATGGATCACTTGCCCATGTTGTCCAATCTTAAGTGATAATTGTCTAAAAAAAAAATTGATTAAGCAGAAATTAGAGAAGTTAAGTCATATGGCTAAGCCTTAGGTCTGAAGCCCGTATAAGGCTTCTTGAAAAGAATCCGCTGATAAGTCATTGACATAAGTTATGAAAACGCTTGTGCAGACTTGGTGAAGCCAAAACTGTTCAACTTTTAAGTTGAATCATTTGTATTCTTTAAAGGATGTAAGTACATTGGATGGATATCCTGTAGGGGAATTCTGTAACGATATGACAATGTTATATGACAAATTTTGGTTTTAAATTCGGAGGCAGGACAACAATAGAGGTCAGTGAGCATCAAATCTCTATTGCAAGGAGCTTTGTAAAACTAGCAGTATTTGATATGATTCGTTTTTTCAAATAATTTTCCCGAATTGACCACATAAAAATTCTAAATTTGTCATATGACAATGCCACGTGGTCACAGAATTCTCCTACTGGCTATATAACTACTCCAAAGTATTCTGATATGAATAAAACCTAACAAAATCATAATTTGAAATTTATTTGCATAAACGTGCATATTCATCTTGAACAATAACAAAAAGATTCACAAAAGAGACTCAACTCTAACAAAAGTACCACACAAGTTCTGTGTGCTAAAAATACTCCGCAAAGAACCGTAATTGTTCCTTAACATTCGAAATTTACGTGATGCGATTTTCTCAAAGATGGTTCTTTCAGAAAGCATAAAAGTAAAGTTTGAACACTGAGAGAAATCCGAAAAAGTCAAAATAACATTCCGGAAATGTCAATTTTACCCTGCATTATTAATCCGAAAATGGTGTAAATATTAACCTTTTTAGGTGTATTATGGGTTAAAGTTGCCCTTCTTTCATGTTAATTTTACCCTTAAAAGGTGTAAAGATAACATTAAAAAATGTTGATATATTTTTACACCCAAAAAGTGTTAAAGTTATGAGGAAAAAAAGTTAATCGCAGCCTCTTTTTTTCTCAGTGAAGTTACAAACCCGTAATTAGTATCCCTGTTGTAAAATCTAATTATTACAGTCCAACTATGTGTATAATTTTACATATATACTCTGAACCATAATAAAAAATGTCAACGGATGTCCTGGACTTTATGTCTTTTAATAACAACCCGCAAGTGTGCTAATCCTTTCTACTATCTTGTGCAGTTTATGTGGTGCAAAATAACATCATGGAATATGGTAACTGTTGGAAAATGGATACTTTGGAGCTAAAACTGAGAAAATTTTTAATGTGTTTTTGCAGAATGTTCCCATGCAATGTACATTTTAACCAGTCCATTTTTGCAGAGAAATCTCAATTAAAGTAATTAAACTTTACGAACATTTATGAAAACTAATGGATGTTTGTCAAATTTCTTGAAGCTTTTCACCCAATTTTCCACAGGACAGGTGATAAATTTTCTTTAAGAGGAAAATTCTGGGTGGAATATTTTCACCCAAAAGAATTCCATCCTGAACTCTATAATATTAAAGTCATCTTTTTATCCAGAAGTCTTATGTTGTTATGTGGTTCTTCAATAAAGCATCATATCAACTCTCTTGAAATTCCTTTCACCCGGGGAAAAAAGGAAGAAGGGAGATACGAAGACTTCTTGGCTCTTCTTATAGAATCAAATTTCACCTTTTTTACCTCAAGAACACTTGGCAGGTATTGGAAAAATTGCATCACTTTTACTTCGGGGACAAATACGAAATTGTGAGAGCTAATGTAATGAATTGAATAACGTAATATTATATTATAGCCACTCTTGAAATTTAATTTGTGGTTTATTTTTACAATTTGATTATTAGAAGTAAACTACTTAAATAGATGTGATAAATAGCGAAAAATTGTATAATTTCTAGAATGCTTTTTATAGTAAATTAAATTAGATTTGAATAAAGACAAGAATACGAAAAAACTCTTATAAAAATTCTTAGGCAACAATAAGTATCTCAGGATGACAATTTTAGGAAGTCAGACAAATTGACAGATATATTAATCTGATATTCTAAAAGATATTCTAATCATACTGAGTAAGTCGACAATATTTATGATGTTCTGCTTGACCTGATAACCGTCGAATATCTAAAACTTGTTATTCTAATTAAAATTTATGATAATAATGATCTTAATGTCACAATTAAATTATAATTATATAGCAAGTACTGTACTTATAAAATCAATTATATAATTTATAAAATTAAATGATTATAAAATTAAATTTGTTCCAATGCTTCTTCTAACGAGAATATTTAAGAGTAAAGGTAAAATCGGGAGTTTTTTCAGATGAGGCTAAATAGAGTTTAGATGAAATTCTGCTATAAAGTTTAATAAACTAATGATTTTATTTTATATGAAAAATTATTTTCATTATTCAGCTCCCGCATTCGCTGCTAAACGTGTTAAAATATAACAAATGAAACAATATAAATAAACATAATTGAAAAGGTATCTTAATGAATGAGGATATGGGTTATACATTTTTGATAAGTATATTAGCAAATTTGGTAAATAAAAAAAATTCAATTTTGGAAAGTAAAAAAGGGGTGGCAAAGCATCTCAAGCTTTGCGCAGTGCTCGAACTCGTGACTTAGATGCTGTCCCTCAAAAGTCTTTTCGCATCATATACCGTTTACCGGTTCTCAACCGATTTAAAAAAAAAATCATAAGTCAATCAAAAGATTCCACAAAATATTCTAAAGAGTAATAAAAGATAATAATAATTTTCGGACAAAAATTATTTATCGGTTTATAACCGGTCCACAACTGACTTTGAACCGATTTACAAATCACACAAAATATTTCCCAAAATACACCTGAGGAGTAATTTAATTGAATCTCGTATACAAATTAGTTATCGATTATCAATCGGTTCATTACCGGTTCAAAACCGATTGGAACCGATTCAGCTTTGTTAAAAATTCTAAGACTTTAACAGACCCAAACATGACCCCATTCGCTCGATAAATGAGCTTTCCAGAGCCTTTTTTAACCTTTGACTTTCAAAACTCGTTATTAGGAATGATTCAACGGTATTTTCACAGATTTAATTTATTGAATATTGAATTTAAGGGAACATGGGGGGATTTTATTTCGAAACCACCATTTTGAAACAAAATTCCCCCACTGAGCTTTAGACCGGTGCATTTTTGCCTATCTTTTGCCGCTTAAAATCTCCCTCTTCGGAAGCTCCATTTGTTTATGTTCGAATATTTTGACATTTCAGGCAATTTTAAATAATTTATTTTTTTTTTATTTTTCAAGAGATGCTTTTCTTGTGAACTATTTTCAAAGTTATCAAGAGTCGAAAAGCAGGTAACATAGGGACCTGGTATTGATAACTCTTCTGAATGTATCGTTTAATCTTCATTAGAATATGGTCGAATTGTTAAATATAATTCCTTAAATAGAAATAAAGAAATAGGTTAATAGAATAAAGTTGATTTATAGAAAAATAAAAACTTAGGATATTTTCTTAATTTAGCAAAAATGTTAGCATAAAATCCTGCGGTAGGACGGTTGTGACACAGAGGATGGGTGCCCCATCTCCTTTTCCTTATAAAGTGTTCGTCACCAGGCATAAATATTAACTTTACCACTCTTTAACAAATTCTTTGATTGTAAAACACTATTTGATTGACGTTTGAAACGTTTCGAAATAAAATAGAAAGTCTTCCAGACTATCTATTTTAGTTAGAGCACACTTGGAGAATTTATAACAGAGGGTGGAGAAAATTTATCTCAGGCATGAATCATTAGGGGAGATTTCCCGAGACTCACCGGTGCATAGAACAGTGGGGTGCATTTTGAAATCCCCCCGTATAGAAGACGCCTAATAGGGTAAAATACTTTCCCTTCGAATGTTCATGCCTTCGAATAATGTGAATTTCTTTTATATTCCCTAAGACATTTCTATACTGAGAAAAAAGAGGGTGCGATTAACTTTTTTTCCTCATAACTTTAACACTTTTTAGGTGTAAAAATATATCAACGTTTTTTAATGTTAATTTTGCACCTTTTTAAGTGTAAAATTAATGTGAAAAAGGGTTAATTTAATCACTAATACACCTAAAAAAGGTAATATTTACACCGATTTAGGATCAATACTGCAGGGTAAACTTAACATTTCCGGAATGTTATTTTAACTTTTTCGGATTTCTCTCAATGTATATAATTTAATATAATAATTTAATAGAAATGTGTAAGTCTCTTAGAAAAAATAAAAGAAAATTAACATTATTCGAAGACGTGAACGTTCGAAGAGAGAGTACTTTCCCCTACGATTCTCCAGTCTTATAACACTACTTGACTAAATTAAATTAAGTTCTCTCTTTGGTTGTCTCTTTATTAAACTGGCCATTAAATAGTTTAAAATGTTTCAAGATTTGCATATGACAACTATAAGAAAACCTTAAGTTAAAGAGAGTACTGTTGAAAGTCTTCTATTTAATTAATATAGAATATTCTTAGAAGAAGTTTATAAATTTTACTTAAGTTTATTAATTGAAAACTTTTGCAATTAGTTTCTTAAATCCGAGATGATCTGTAAGATTTAAATCTTGAAATTAGCTTTTCGGGGCAGAATTCATGTTCTGTTTTTCTTCCTTTTGTATTATTTAGACGAAGTCAAATATTCTAGTGGTGAAAATTTTCTTAACTAAGAAAGTATAAATGATAATATTGCTGCTTTTGAAGTACTGGTAAAATTATATTTTCGTATCATTCCTAATCTAATTTAATTGTCCATTGTCCATTAGTAGGGGCAAGTCTTCTTAAAGTCTTTTTTTTAATATTTTATAAAAAATTCTTGAAATATCTTTCATACCCCGAAGACATAAATTTTAAATATTGGAATACATGAAAGGTGACCATGATCAGCATTTAATTTCAATTTAAAAATCATCGATTCTGTCTCTACGCATTTAACCTTAATCTTTAGGCATTCATTTATATTACAATTAAAGGATCATTAAAAATTTTCTAGATTGTTTCTACTTTCTTATAAAATTTATCCGAATATGTGGAGTTTTAATGCAACTCACATTGAGTGGAAAATAATTTGTTCTTCATTATTTTTTTATTCCGTGAGAGACATAAATTTCAATAAATTGGTCATAACTTTTAAGTAATGCAAATTAAGCACGAAATTGTACTTAACAAGTAATTTTATAGCTGACATATTTTTTTTACGATGAATTGATTAATAAAAGCTATATCTTAAGATGGACCTTGTAAAAATTAAATCAAATTAAATCGAAATGTCTGTATCGATTTGGATCTGAAGTTGATGGAACTCTAAAAAATTTAGTTTTTAAATTTATAAATTATATTTGTATTTAAAACAAATTAAAAGAAAAATTTAAAATCAGTAAAACACTAAAGGCGACTTAATGAACTTAGGGGAGACTGGGGCAATAATACACATGGGGTAGCACGAAACACTGATATTTATGTCTACACTATTTGAACTTATGTCGACTATTTCTTCAGTGGACAAAGATACCTAATTTATCTATCAATTTATATAGGTCTCGTCTTCTAAAGCCTAATATCTAATTTAAAAAATTGCAATATTTACTGCTACTCCGTGTTTACTTCTGTCTTAGTTTCCCCTGGAACAATTGGAGTGCACTCACCATTATTTCCCCCTTGATAAAGACTTTATTTTAGACAATGTAAGTTATAACGTTATACCTAAATAAGTAGAGGAGAATGGGGCTGAAGTAGCCAAGAAATGAATTTTTTTTGACTTCCTATTTTGAATAATTTTTTTGGGGCTGACTGATAAATAAAAATTAAGAAATTAATATTGAATTTTAATTTTTAAATTTGATAAAATATTTTTTTACTGGAAGAATTTTATATTACTCAGATCAATTAAACAAAATAGGAAGAGATGGGATTACTTTCAGTTGTAGAGCTACATTGATTACGATTTTTTCGCATATTTCCAAGAGAAATTTGGCTTTAACTTAATGTAATTTATCTCTACAAAACAATTGTGGAACTTATATAAAATAATTGTAAGGACCACCTTCCTTTAGAAATACGATAAAAAGTCGTATAACTATCTAACCCATAGCTAAAAGTAGCCCCACCTCTCCCTAGTGACCAGATTATTTTTATATAATAATTATACGAAACAGTTTGAATAAATGACACTGCCTGGAGATTGATGCAGAAGAATTGATTTGAATAGATTGACGTTTTGAGTCGATTGACCTTCCTATTCATCATATTCTTAGGGTAATTAAAAAGTTCTTGATAAAATAAGGTAAGAAAAATATTGTAAATAATACCGTATATTCAATTAGAAACCGTTGGAATTCAAATTCAATGTTATACACCATGGTATAACAGTTACAGAACAAGAGGACTGTGTCTTGGACGAAGGAAAATCTGCGCAATAAAGCTCATTTTCAAAAATGTCGCTCTTCTTAACGTATAAATTGCTTTTGCTACTAAATAATTCACTTACTGACATTTTAAAAAAAAACAACAGAAAATTTAATAAAAGGCTTTTAGGAAAATTAAAAGATTTTAGTCCATATTCATGTAAAATCCTTTATGTCTCCTTCAGAAAAGTGTATTAATGCTACTTTCATATTAGGCTGAGGATTGAATTTAGCTGTGAATAAATTGTTTTAGAAGAACGTAGTAAATAGGGATAATATATATTCTTGACAAAACCACTCAGCTGCTTTAGACATTCCATTACATAATATACATCGTGTCAAAAAAAAAGTACACTCTGAGGTAGATTTTCCCAATTTTCTCAATTAACTTTCACTTGAGTTCATTTTCTGTTGAAATTGTCGTTGATATACCAAGGGATTGCTGCCCTCCTCTAAAATGCAATTAAGACGAAATTGTAAATGGAGCAGAACGTCTAAAATTTCAGAGAGAAAATCAGGAGAATGGAAATACCTCAACATAATCACTGGAAAGTGATGATAATTTTAATACAATCGTATGAAATATGTGCACAAGTCGTCAAAAAAATAAAATATATTACGAAGAGATAGCAATTTTCTTGCAGAATTATTTTCTTCTTTCACGGTAAATCTTGATGTAGTAGGTGAGAGAATGTAAACGAGAAAATCCACTGGGAAAGTGAAAAATGTACTCAGAACACTCAGGAAAAATCTATACGGAAGGTTCAAATCAATAGGTATATTATTGATTTCTTATAATGCTTAAAGAAGAAAAACTTAAATTTATTTCTTTTATTGCTTGATCTCTACAATTGCAATATATAGGGAGAGCTGGGGCTTTTTTGATATACGATTTTTTCTCATATTTATAAAGAAAGCTGAGCCTTAAAATACTTTATTTAGTTCCACAATATCATGTACAGTGGCGGCCAAAATAATAGAATAACTTTGCAAATCTTATATTTCTTTAACTTTTAGATTTTTTCTCAATTTGTTGATATAATTCTGAAGTAGAAATCCCCAAATTATTAGAATCGTGGAATAAGGGTTGTTTTGGCCGCTAGGGGTCTCTACTTTACACAGAATACGTTAGTGAAATTCAGTTCGGTCAACAAAATTTTAAAACTGTCATTTATGGTTTCTAAATATAGCTTTATTTAAACTTATCCGATTTATAGACCACATTCGTTCAATTAAATGAAAGTGGTCCTATCGTGTTTTCCAAATCTAATATCACTACTGACCTATACTGTGAAAGGGACAGATAATCCTAACCGGCTTATGTAGGTGAGATTCTTAACGTGAGCTAACTCGGAGTGCATGCAAATTCGATTTGGAGCTGAAGTTGGGAGACGCCATTCAGTTATCTTGAATCAAATTCGTGAAATTATACAAATTTTGTATTTCAACCAAAATATCAAAGATTTGGATGGAGTGACAGAAAAGTGATATAATGGGTGAAATGTAGACCAGAATGTTCTCTATAATTTTGCCGTAGAACTTGAACTCATCGATTACTCAGAAGCCAAGATAAGCGAGGTTTTTTGTTTCTTAACTCGTTTTTTCATCCAGAGTGCCCCAAGTAGTCATTTGTTGAACTTCAACTATATCAAAAAATTGTTGTATTTTGCGGGACTTTCCATTTAAACCCCTATTTTAAGTGTCTTGGTGGAGTAGAGGCAGTCAAATTGGCATCTGAGTCATTTCAAAGCGTTATTATGGGAAAAATCAATTTTTTCACACTTAAACGGCAAAATCGGAGTGATAGCGTAGTCTGACCGGAAAATGATGTATGGACGAAATGTAGAGACAAATGTGCTCTACAATTATGTCGAAGTAATCATCAAAATCGGTTCAGCGACAGTCGAGATAATTGAGGTTATGTGATATTGAAATTGGTTTTTCGACTGTGGCGCCCCTGGTGTTGGTCCCACGAAGTTCAAATATTCTAGAAAGTTGTAGTATTTGGTGAGATCTTTCGTTTAAGCCCTCATTCATCAAAATCGGTGACATAGAACCGGAGATATGATTTTTTGAATTTCGTGAACTTTGACCCCTCATATCTCCGGTTCTATTGAAACCACAGCGCACATACGCACCATTTTGGAAACGTCCTAGACTGGCCTACAACATACTAAAATTTCATTAACTTGCACAATGCCGTTTTTGAGAAAAGTGACTTTGAATTTCGATGAATTTTGACGCTATCACAGCGCCACCTGTGGTGACTTTTTGAACTTCCATCTGAAAGTGCTCATTGAGACGAAACCAAAAAGGTAAAATTTAGGTCGCTATGTTAATTAGAACCGGAGATAGAGGCCGGTCAATGTTCGAACTTTGACCCCTTATAGCTCGGGTCAGGGGTTATGGATCGACTTAAGGTTTTTTTTGTTTGATAGGTATAATCAACGGCTACAACATACTAAAATTTCAGCCCGATTGCATAAGGAATTTTTGAGTTATTTAACTTTTAAGATTTAAAAATTTTCTTTTTAATAATAGCGCCCCTAGCGGTAGTTTTATGAACATGCGATGTTAGAAGAGGAAGTGGCATTTCACGAGAGCTTTCCAAAAAGCCCTCACTTTTTAAATTCTGACAATTAGAACAGGAGTTATGGCCATTTTAAGAAAATTTTTTTGGACCCTTATAGCTCGGGTCAGGGGGGTCGGGGGACCTTAAGTTTGGTATTGATGGAAAGCTCTAAGGCCCAGCTATAACATACTAAAATTTGAGCCCGATCGATGCCATAGGGCCGGAGCTATTGAGAAAACAAAAAAAGGGGGGTCTTCAAAATGGCGGAAGGAGGGGTGGGGGGTGGGGGGTCAATGCACCATGTTGCAATTTTCATACGATATTTAACCTTTGCCGAAAACCGCAAGTCGATATCTTTTTTAGTTTAGGAGCTATTAAGCTCCAAAGAGCGGCCGGCCGGCCGGGAACGTAACTTAGCCCCCCATATATTCGTGATCAGGAAGTGGCGAAACACATTTTGGCCAAGTTTGAGCGCGATCGGAGGACATGAAATTTTGTTAGGATTATAGTAGGTGAGATTGTTAAGAATCTCACCTAATAGAGACCTCTAGCGGCCAAAACAATACTTATTTGACGTAAGGTAATTATTTAAACATTTCTATATGAAAATTATTTAAACGACTTGGAATAAACAAAAATGCTAAAGACAAAATAGTGGTCTTTGCGGAGGTGATTCTATTATTTTGGCCGCCACTGTATATCTAAATTGCACCACATTAAGGCCTAGTTTTCTTTAGAAATGTGCGAAAAACGTGTATCAATATGGCCCCACTTTCCCCTATAATCCTGATTTTTTGCTCTCGAAAATTTTCCATCTATATATCACCCCCAAAGCTAATTTTATAAGAGATATCATAAAGAAAATGTTTGACTTTTTATATTAGGATTTGTTTTAGAAATTTCGTCTATAATATCCTAGACAGGCTTATAGCTTAAGCCGAGAGATGGCTTAGTAGGCAAGTGATGGGAATGTAGTTTAACGTTAACTATTATTTTGATTATAATTACGTTAAGCCGTCTCTCGGCTTAAATCGTAGATCTGTCCAGCACATAAACGATATTGACCTTGAAATACATTTTCTTATCGTTTTCCAAGGTCAAAGATTCATTAGCTCTAGGTAATGTATTTTTCAAATGATTGAGACAAATAAAAATTTGAGAGGTATTCAAACATCTTGTAGGTAAATATAAATTTAATGGATTACGACCAAAATCCCAAAAACGTAAAATTCCAAATGGGCCAAAATTCAGAATGTATCGAAATCCAAAAAGGTCAAAATTTTGAACGCCAAAAATCCGAGTGCCAAAATTTCGAAAATGCCAATACATTTTCCTGGATTTTTTCTGTTCATTTGGCTCTCGGTATTTCGGCTTTAGGGACTTTAGCTTTCAGGATTTTGGCCCTATCGGAATTTCAGCCTTTTAAGGTTATGGCTTG
The DNA here is from genome assembly GCF_024763615.1 of Phlebotomus papatasi. NCBI lineage: Eukaryota > Metazoa > Arthropoda > Insecta > Diptera > Psychodidae > Phlebotomus > Phlebotomus papatasi. Next base: position 49,076,506 of record NC_077224.1, read on the forward strand.
TTCGGGATTTTGGTTTCGTGAGATTTTGACCTATTCAGGATTTCAATCCATCCGGGATTTTAGCTATTTGAGGTTTTGGCTCATTTGGGAATTCGGATTTACGAGATTTTGACCCTTTCAAGATTTTAATCAATTTGGGATTTTGGCTTTTCGAGACTTTGGTTATTCGGGATTTTAGGTTTTTGGGTATTTTGGGTTTTTAGCATTTTGGCTCTTTGAGGTTTTTGACTCATTCGGGATTTCAATTCACTCAGGATTTCGGCTTTCCGAGATTTTGGCTGTTCGGGATTTTGGTCTTGCGGGATTTTGGCTTTTCGGCATTTTGGCTCTTTGAGGTTTTGCCTCATTTGGGATTGATTTTGATCCTTTCAGGATTTCAATCATTCGGGATTTTGACTTTCGGACTTTGGCTTTACGAGATTTTGACCCTTTTAGGATTTCAATCCATTCGGGATTTTAGCTTTTCGCGATTTTGGCTTTTCGGAATTTTGGCTACTTTAGGTTTTGGCTCATGGGTCTTGTGTCATTTGTGTCATTTGTGTTTTGAAAAATTATTCTACACATTATCTTCCATATAATTTCATCCCTTTCAGGATTTCGAACATTCGGAATTTTAGTTTTCGGAATTTCTGCTTTACGAGATTTGGACGCATTCAAAATTTTGATTTTTCAGGATTTTGGCTTTTCGAGATTCTGGCTTTTCGGGATGCTCGATTTTGTGAGATTTTGGCTTTTCGATATTTTAGTTTCCGGGATTTCATCCGGAACCACCAAAAATTATATTAATAAATCGAAAATCACACTTACAATATGCTGATATACGCTTATCACTAGTTCTCTTTCCGTTTGCCAAAGAAGCAGAAAAATGGCAGAAACATTTATTAGATTCACAAGTCTATCAGTTTCTTTCCTGGTACAACATCAAGGATGTAAAGTACAAAGATAAAATATTCTGATGAGTTTAGTGTTTCTATTTTATTCTTTTTTCCTTACTCTATTCTTTCTTTGATGCTCTAACCCGAAGATTTTGAGGCATAAAAGAAAATTAGGTCACGATTTGCGTATTTCGCGCTTTCACACGACATGTAGAGCAGTCAGAACGTGTGAAATCCAGAGATTCAGAGTAAATCAAATAGAAATATTGGGCAAAGTAGCTAATAGGGTAAGTGTGCCAAATTTCGGCATAGTTGCATGCAAGCGTCAAAGTCTCAAGTTTGAAATGTAATATTTTAAATACAAATTGATTTTTTTTTATTCTTTCTTCTGAAAGAGTGTTGCTTGGAACTTTGTAAAGAGTTTACCGCCTTTATTTGCTCTAAAATCATTCTTAATACATTTTAAAATAAATAAAAATATAGACATAGCTGTGGTGCCCTATTTCGGCCACCTTCATTCTCATTGTTCCTTTCCCTTCGAAAATTCTTCCAATGTCTTTTTCAACTCATTTCGTTTGTCGAAGCTACATTTTTTGTTATTCTTTTACATTGTATAATCTCTAGAGTACGTAAAATCTAAAAGTTCATGGAAATTCGAGGAACAAAAGAGGTGGCCGAAATTGCAAGCTGGCCGGAATTTGGCACACTTACCCTATATATACATATATATGCAGAGTTTGTTGCCGGTGGAAAATGTGCACAACATTACGAGATAAATTGCTCCATAAAGCATCATTTTGAACATTTATATCAATATTGTCTCTGTGTCTTTCAATCTGTCTCTCTTCGTGTCTTCAGGGTTGAATTTAATGCTGGTGTGGTATCCCTGGAGGAATTTCCTCTAAAAGTCTCTTGTTGAATATTTGAAAAGTTCTTCCGTTTCCCTGTCTCACTAAATTCAAATTTGACCTATTTTCGCGCCATATCGTCTAGAGATGTTTCAAAAATAATTCTACGAACAATACAAACATTACAACTTCTTTGTTTTTAACAATTAACTCCTTTTGGCATCAACGACCCAAAACCCATATCTTAAGATATCACTTACAACCACAAATAACATTATTTATTTCATATTTATTATTCATTACACCCCTCGATGGCAGTACAGCTTTTCTTGTGGACGATACTGAATTATTGATAATCTACAAAGTGCCTTCTATCTTTTTTAACAAACAGGTACATTTGTTCCCGTAATAAGGCAATTTTGTTAAGGAATCTATTGAGAAGAGAAATAATATTGAGCAGTGAATTTACTGCAGTATATTATATAAAGGTATTCTTATAATTTTACCATTTTTTAGAATTTTGATATTAACCTTTCATGGTAACCCGCGTGGAAAAGTTAATTAGAAAATGGATTTCTTTATAAATATTTAGGATTTAATAAGGGCTAATGAGCCTTTTATATTAGATGACAAATTTTCAGCTTTTATACTTTTTAATTTCTTAGAGCTTTCTTAAAAGTTCATTAATTAAATTTAAATACTTCACTGACATTAGATTCTTATGATTTCTGCAATATTAATTTGAAAAAGATAAGTGAAAATCTTTCAGCAGTATCTTGATTATTGCCATTATCTCTTACTAAGAGAGACTGGAACAGAATCAGTCAGCAAATGACATTTTTCTTTGCGTGTAATTTATGAGACTGGTAAATATTTCAATGAGTAGAAAGGGAAGTGTTTACTCTGAATAAATAGTAATTTGCTCAATTTTCCTTATGAGGCAAATTATAAAATTCCACTGTTTAATTCTACCCCGACCCCGAGCTAATTCTTCCCCATTTCCTATATTTTCTTATCGATAGAGCTGAACTACAGCAAAAATATTTTAACTCAAAATTTAAAATATAAAATATCCCAGGTAACGGACAAATTGTCGTGAACTCACTAATTAATGATAACTTTTCGATACCATCGAAAGGACAATTTCATAAATCACATAGATTAAAAGAATATCAGGATTTTTACACATTGTTTGTTGGACCATCAATTGTAACACTCTTGGTAGAATACAAATGTAAATAAATAAAATTAGTTATCATTTTAACTATTCTGAGTCGTCAGTCGATACTATCGAAAAGAAGTTATAATGTCACTCCTGGTATCTTATAACATTTTTCTCCGCAAGAGGGCACTGTTTTCTACCGCGCGTGGCGCTAGCAACAGTTTTCAAGTTTTGATACTCAAGCTTTTAATAAAAATTTTATCACATTGAACACAAAAGTTTTAACTATATTTTGTGTATGAAGTTTTTAAAATTATTAATATTTTTTTCAAAAATTTCATTAATTTAGTAATTCAATAAATTGTAATAGTTCGTAAACCTATTGCAATGTCAAAATGTTTGATCGTATTACTCTGTTCATGTTTTAATGCAGTTGAAAGCTTTACATTTCGATCGATCGGATTTTTAATAATAGGGGAAGTACTCTCCCTTCGAACGTTCATGCCTTCGAATAATGTGAACTTTTATTTAAGTTTTCCTAAGAGACTTTAACATTTCTGTTAAATATTTGTTAGCTTATTATCAATTATTGATAATTATGTGACAATCATGTAGAAATCTCTTAGGAAAATTAAAAGAAATTTATATTATTCTAAGGCATGAACCTTCGAAGGGAGAGTTACTTTTCCCTAACTCAATAACTTAAAAAATACCATTCTAAATCATTTATACGAGGAGTGTTCAAAAAGTATGATACATTTTTATTTTTCTCGAAATATTTATTCATCAAAATCTATTTTGTTCCCTTCAAAATAATTTCTGTGAGATAAAATGCACTTGTATTTAAGCTTTTTTCTATCCTCGAAGTCTTTCTGATATGCAGTTTTTGATATGACTTTTAGAGCTCTTCCGGCGATGGGATTTTTAGCTCCTTAGTCATGCCTAAACGCCATCTATTCATGAAGTTTTCCAGTTCTAGGAATATTAAATAGTCTCTAGAGATCAATTCTAATAAAAGCGATTACCGATCGTTTGACCGATTTGGACGATACCGATTTTGACCAAAAAATCACGAAAAAACAGGGATGTATGGTATGGAGAAGCTTTCCGAACTAACTTCTCTACCATACGTTTCATTCCCAAAACATCCAAAAAGAATTGCATGGAATGAATGAGCTGACATGCCGATAAGCTCAAATACTTCTTTAACAGTGATTCTACAATTTTCCACAAATCACCTTACTTTTTGAACACACCTGGTATGTTTATACCAATTTCTCAAGTTGTATTTTTTTCATTAAGATACTTTTCTTCCGCTCAAATCAAATAAAGAATGCAAACAAAATCACACAAATTTGGCAAAATCTCGTGTGTTTCTAAAATCAAATATAAAAATTCTTGGAAAATTTTATTGAAACTTTGGAAAACTTTCTTATTTATAAAAGAAAATCGTGCAATAGAATTGTCTATTATTTTGCAAATACTTTTTCCTACAAAAATATGCACATTCTACTAAAGATTAGAAAATCTACAGTGGTATTCGACTGCAAATAACAAATGTTATATATTTCTTCAAATTTCAAAGCATCATACTTTTGATAGCTTTATTTAAAAATTTCTAGGATGTTTTCTAATTTGCTGATTAAATATTCAAATATTTATTTAATTGCAATAATAAAACTGGAAAATTAGAAATTATCACAAACACAAAACCTTCGTATTTTAATTTTAAAAAGTTTTCTTTTCACAAATTAAATAGGAAAATTAAGCTTTTAAATCATCTTAGGACCTTTTGAACCGAGAGGGCATTTTAAATCGAAATATCATTTTCGAAATAAAAAACTCCCATTGAGCTTTGCTTCAGCCTATTAACGTATCTTTGAACACCTACTATGTGTAATATAATTGAGAAAATACAATTTTCGATGGATCCCGGTAAAAATCTCTAAAGCCAAAATACCGGACAACAAAATTTGGCTTTCGGGATTTTAACCCATTCGGGATTTTGGCTTTTAGGGATTTTAGTTTTTCGGTATTTTTGCATTCGGATTTTGACCCATTCGGAATTTTGGCTTTTAAGGATTTTATTTTCTCGGGATTTTGCCTTTCTGGTTTTTGGCTATCCGGATTTCGAGCCATTAGGCGGCATTTCGACCTATTCGGGATTTTGGCTTTCGAGATTTCAACCCATTTGGGATTTTGGTTTTTCGGGATTTTAGCTTTTATGGTTTTTGTCTATCAAGATTTTGACCCATTCGGGATTTTGACCGATACGGCGGCATTTTGCCATATTCACGATCTTGGCTTTTTGGGATCTCGCTTAGGGATTAGCTTTCGGGATTTTGGCTATCGGTATTTCGTCGCGTTCAGTTTTTTGGCTTTTAGGGATTTTAGTTTTTCGGTATTTTAGCATTCGGATTTTGACCCATTCGGAATTTTGGTTTTTAAGGATTTTATTTTCTCGGGATTTTGCCTTTCTGGTTTTTGGCTATCAGGATTTTGACTCATTGGCCGGCATTTCGACCTGTTCGTGATTTTGACTTTTGGGATTTTGGCTTTTAGGGATTTTAGTTTTTCGAAATTTTGTTTTGCGGGTTTGTGACGTTCGAAATTTTGGCCGCCACCTCTTTCTATACATTCTCATAAACCTTTACTCGTCGGAATCAAATATCAATTAGTCAGAACAAATTAATGAAATTGATGACAAATTTATTAGAATAAGGTTCAATGAAAGTTTTGTTGTAAAGTGAAAATTAATTTTTATCTTAAAGTTTCGTTTTTAATTGATGCAATAAGGGAGAATGGCTGGAAAATTTTCATAGTAAAGTTCATAGCTGGTCAGGGTTGAGAGGAATGTACCTCTTCCCCTCTATTATTACACTCCGAGATAAAACTAATGTGCAAAAATCTATAACCAGATGAAATAAATATAGATAAGGTATTTTTGGCAATTTAAAAAATATTAATCGTTTTTTCTTGAGCCAAAATCGCTATCAATCAGTGAATGACAGTGTGGAATAGATATATACAAAGTATCAAATACAGGAACAAAAAAATTATTCAGGAAGCAAATGTGGTCATCGTAAACCACAAAACCACTCTTATTTGAAATTAGAGTGAAATCCTGCGAACGTTCTCACGACGGAAGAAAGTAATTTCATCCATTTCCTTCAACACACTGTTTTGAATGCTAGCAGTTTGGCACACCACCAAGGGACAAAAAACCGTTTACAGGAGTTTCCTAGGCTGATTTGGAGGCAAGGGATATTTGGAGTGAGAGTAAATGGATGAATAGCAGGAAGTTACATTAGAATTTTTATTGCCTTGTTTGCAGACATTATTTTCATAAAGTTTAAAGAAATTATATAGAAAGTATTTTTTAGAGAACTCGGCTCGCGCTCTCAAAAATTGTGTGTAACCTTTCGGGGAGGGATTTTTTGGTGAGACTCTGTGGGCTTCCGATTACATCTACTTTTATAGGGACTTGAGTGAAAGTCTCAAGGAAAAAAGGTGTGGAAATTGCTGGTGAAATGGGTGGGAAAATTTCCATTTCTTTCACGTCTCTTTCGCGTCCCCCAAGAGACGCTCCCTAAACGCGTGACAACCCTCTGAAACAATATCTATCGAATCTTATGAGTAATCTATCAGAATACTCTGCATATAAAATTCGACTTATATCGGTGGATTAACAGTGACTTTTCATCAGTTCTTGTAATCGAAATCCACCCACGATTTTTATTATTATGGCTTAAAAATAAATCAGAAATCAATGATCTGGGGTATTACTGAACCCTTCTTTTCATTCTCAAAACTGTTATGGTTATGGCATATTATAAAATTTTGAAATATATTCCAAAAATACTTGAAAGTCTTTATTTTAAGTTTCTTTTTTTAATATCATAGATACGGGTGACTTTGCCCTACTACTGATCGAAAGCTTTTCTATAATTCTAGCACTCAGGGATCGTGAAGACCATTCTCAACTGCTAGAATTAAAAAAAAAGCTTACGAACAGTAGAGAGTAGTCACTACCAGAGGCCATAGTCACCCGCATCATCGGTACGTTTCAATAGACATTAGCGGAATGTAGGCAGGCTTCACACGTGTGAGCTTTCGAACGATGCGAATTTTCTCTTTATTTCCAAAGAGTTGGTTCCGCATTTCTTAGCCATAAGTTAAGTATTTATGAACCTTATCTTTATTGTAAAATAGGCAGCCAAGCCCTTCTTTTCTAGGTGCTAGGAGCACAAGTAGAAAATTGGCCCACAATGGATAATTTTGATGACGCACATTTCATTTGATTTCTCATAGTTAAACTAATTTAAAAAAAAATCACTTACACAGTGGATGAAGAGTATACTTGAGATGATATTTACGTAATAATTTTTTGCATCGGCGGGAAACTATTTTCACGGTGGCGGAAAATTCGCAAGTACTACACTGTGTGTGGTTTCAAACACTGAATGTGTGAGCGTTCGCACATCCATCAGACAACTCCAACTTGAAAATCATAACCTCAATAAAGCCTCATAAGCCACAGTGAGACATTTGTGGTCATTTCCTCTTCGACAGACTTATAGTCTCCTTCCCATCTCCATGAGACGACGGTTATTGACAGTGTGAACCGTGTGAACATGTTCAAATTTTCGATATTCATTTGGAAGAAAAAACAGTGCTCCAAAAAATTGAGAAAAAAGTGTTTTAAAGATCTTCTATTAGTGCAGTGATAGTTTCCGCGGGTTCACGGGGGTACAGTATGACAACCGGAAAATAATTTCTAATTGTAGATAAAATTTATTTCGAGAAAAAAAGCAATGACGAACTCAAACCCCCATCGTGTGAACGCTGCCCCCGGGGGCAAGAATCGCACAAATCGTCATATTTTTTTTCATTTTCCTATCCAGGAAAAACCAACAATTCTGTGATAGTGCACTAGGCATGCATAGAAACTTAAAAGATCAGAGAACTTTTTGGTGTAGTGCAATTCACTGCCCATTTTACAGTTTAGTCAGAAAAAGGTCCTGAATATGAAGCACGAAAAAATGTGCGAAGGCTGCCTACATTCCCCTACATCCACATATTTACATTGACCACAAAATATATCACGTGGTCGCAGTGTAAGTTATTAAAAAAAATAGTTTTTGATGAAAATAGCTAACAAGAGGAATTTAGAGAGTTTTTCTTATTTGATTTCGATTTTAATTCACCTAGTTTTCCACCTAAAGATTAAGAGCTTAAAAAAAACATTATTGATCTTGATACTTGAGCGATCCTTCAGAAGTACGCATTTCTTGTTGATAATATATCTTCAATGATAGAGAAGCCTGTTAGTCCATCAATCCGTTTGACTAAGAATACATGTTGAAGCCAGACGATTAAAGACAGCGACTTGGGGTCTTTTAAAATCTCTTGTTAAAAGGCCTTTTAATTATTAACATGACCGCCGTGCAATTTTTTCAGTTTTGGATATGTTTTAGTGTTTATCCATGCGGATTTGACCAGGTGTGAATATGCGTTGAATCATTCCTAATAAAGGTTTTTCAAGGTCATAGGTTAAAAAAGACTCTATAGAGCGAATTTATCAGACGAATGGGATCATTTTGGGCTCGTTGGAAAGGTCTTGGAATTTTTGACTAAACTGAACCGATTCCAATCGGTTTCCAACCGGTAATGAACCGGTTCATAGAAAATTCAATTATTTACTCCTGAGATGTATTTCGGGAAATATTTTGAGTAATTTATAAATCGGTTCATATCGGTTGGGAACCGGCATACGGTAAAACATGGAAAAGTACTTTTGAGGTGTAGCATCTAAGTCTCGAGTTCGATTACTTCGAAAAGCCTGGGATGCTTCGCCAGCTCTACCATCAATGAATAGATCAAAGTTTAAACATTTAGTAATTTAAAGATCAAATATTTGAATGCGTATGAGTGACAATTACTGTGAATCGTATTAGAATTTAAGTGAGCAAGTATGATAGCACTTTTGAGATTATCCAAGGGAACATTTCGTTCGTAAGGTTTTTCAAAGTCAAACGACTAATCAGGCCTAGACGGAGAGTATTTCTCACCCTATTTGGACTCTTTTGAAAGGTTATTCTGAACGGGTCCCGGTCAAAATCCCGAAAGCCAAAATCCCGAACGCCAAAATCCCGAACGCCAAAATCCCGAAAGCCAAAATCCCAAAAGGGCCAAAATCCCGAAAGCCAAAATCCCGAATTCTTAAAAGTGTTATAGCTACTCCCACGATTGTACCCGCGCTTGCTGGAGGCAAAGGGAAATCTTCTGTGTCTTGGGAAATTTTTCTAAACATTTTCCTCCATATAATTTCATTCCTATCAGGATTTTGAACATTCGGGATTTTGGCTTTCGGGATTTTGGCCTTTTCGGGATTTTGGCCTTTTCGGGATTTTGGCGTTCGGGATTTTGGCTTTCGGGATTTTGGCTTTCGGGATTTTGGCTTTCGGGATTTTGGCTGACACCGTTCTTGTCAAGTTTAAATCAATTTTAAATGATTTTGAATTTTTAGCGAACTGATCCTGAAATGCATATTTTTTGATTTTTTTATTATATTTATTATATTATTATATTTTACTATACTTTTTTAACGAGAATTTTTTTGTCGCTAATCAAAAAATCTTACTACTAAATTTGTACACACGATATAATGTTTTCATGATATTTCCAAATGTAAAATTGTATAATTTTTCTTTACAATTTATCTCCTTGCTATCATTCCATGAGTCATCCTATTAAAATGTTGTATTCTAAAGCATCTAATACACCAAATAATCAAATTTGATCAGATCTTCTGCCTCTCAGCACCCTCCAAGAATCCGCCTTTCAAATTTTTTCTTCGATGATATACGAAGAGCAATAAAATTCTTTGTAAACTCATGTAGTCATTTTTTTCTCTTTGGCCTAGGACAGAGCCAAAAAGGGCGCGCAAGAGGATGGAAAATCCCCGAGGAAACTAGAGAGAGTGACATCGAAAAAATTCCTTAAGAATGACGCTGGTAGATAAACATTTTCATGATATAATGGAGGACAAATTATGTCATCAATGGAATTTTATTATCACCCATGCTTTTGTTGTTATTAATGGCATTGAGAATCGATGTGGAAAATATGAAAGTGAAAATTACCAATAATGCTATGGGGGTTATTGTCTCTAGTATCATCATAAAAAATTCATTTCTCCAAGATGGGAAAGTTTGTGGTATTATGTATAGAAAGAAAGAAAAAGAGTTTCTCATTGATTCTGTGAAGGAAATCTTTCAAGCCTCAAAGGGTGGTTGAAATAACTCACTCAGCAAGAAAAAGTTGGTTAGTCACTTAAAATACCCCCATAAAATAATAAGTTTTCCTCCGAATTGCATGAATAATTCAATGAATAAACTTCTGCACCTGACTAAAAACTTTTCAAGTGAAAATTACCATCAGATGATGTCAACAGTGTCCTCATTATTATTTCATTATTATTGAGATAGAGTTCAATTAAGACATTTTAGCCTGAAATAACAAATTAATATGCATTTTACGAGGAAGATTGTGAATAAAAACGAATGCAATTTTTAAAAACGATAAACCATTTTTTTAATTCTTTCCTTTTTTTTAAGATTCTAGAATAAATTTTAAAATAAAGCGAAACCAGGGTATGAATTCTGAGACTGTGAGTTTATCACGTGATAAATTCACCGATCTGAGATCTCATTTTCTGAATGTTTTAAGACACTTTCACAAAAATTATCATATAAATTCTAAGATACTATAATGAGTGTTTCACATCAGACTTTGTGCGAAAACTTAACGAAACACTCACAAAAGGCGACCTAGAAGCTGCGAATTTCTCATCTGAATAACTCATGAATTTCAGAATTCACCCCCAGGGGCAAAATGTATCAAGCTGCAAATTTCAAAATTTTATCTTGCAACACAAAATAAACTGAGGATTAGAATTTTGCTACTAAAACTCCAAAGAGGAATCCGGAAAGAAATGGGGCGGTTCAATTTTTTCTTTTCATATAATTTCTGAGAAATAACGTAGCGTTGTTTGTAGGTCCGTCCCGTCTTCGACTTTGAACCTTCGAGGGAACTCTATACCTCGACCCTGGGATAATTAGCATGCCTTTGATTTCCCCCACTCTCCCCATCCTCACCAAAACCATGTTTTTGGGATTGGTCGAAAACGTTTTATTATTGGAAATATTATAGAAATTACCTAGCCTGACATTTCGTCAATGCAGGAATATATCGTTAAATCAATCCTAACAAGGGTTCTTTTTAAGATCAAAGTTTTAAAAGGCTCTAGAGAGCGTATTTCTCAATATAATGGTATCATGATAGGGCTTGCTGGAAAGGTCTTGGACTTTCCAACAAGTCTAAACTCATTAATTTTGGTTATGAACCGGTTATGTTTTTTTTTTGTCTGAAAATTAATTCCAAATCATAAAAATATTTTGGAGAATCTTTCGAGTGATTTATGAACCGATTCGAATCGATTGAGATCAGTTAAATGGTAAATGACACGAAAGGTACTTTTAAGTTTTAGCATAAAGTCACGAGTTCCAGCACTTCGCAAAGTCTGAGATGTTCTGCCACACATTTGGATACGTTTTATAGGTTTTATAGGCGGAAGTTTCATCTATATTGAGGAATGCCCTTGAATCATCCTTAATAATAGGTTTGCAAGGTCAAGGGTCTTGGAATTCCTGAGAAGTTAGAACAAGTTATGAACTTGAATTTTTGTCTCAATTTGAATAGTAGCAGAAAGTTCCAACTTGTGATAATGGTTTATCTCCCAATATGTTAAAATACTAAAGAATTTTATTAATCTTAACAAGAAATTGTTTTTGTGGTACTGAATCTAATTGACAAGATTGGAGGCGAAATCCTTGAATTTTAATTGAAGAATGAGGAAGCGATGTTTTGAACATTGAAAATTCAAAAATGATAAATTTCATTGCTATTAAATGAGGTATGTTCCATTTTTGTATAAATCAAAAAAGACTAGGTAGGGTAGAGTCAGCCGTTTTCGTCATGTAAGCACTTTTTCGCCACCTAATATAAAACAACTAATTTAAGGCATTTAAGAATAAGTTGCATTTCAACACTCATAATACGTTCTATTCTAATATCCCAATACGTTATTACGTCTCTTAATTAATTGAAATTCGTTTTAAAACAGGTGGCGAAAAGTACTGAAACAAGCATAATTGGGGCAAATGCATATTTTTCAATGAGATTCTCTAAAATTCTCGAGACGTACGTATCCTAGATATATAGATAGATATTGCTTCAAAGTATCTTTATACAAAAATTCATTTTAGTCTGACAAAAATATCACACCTTACGAGGCCCCTAAAGCTTAATGGTGGCGAAAAGAACTGACTCTACCCTAATATCTTTTCTAAAATGAATATTGATTTTTTCGCAAATCGATATCATCAGACATAAATCGCAAATCCGTTTTTGATAAAAAAAAATCATCAAAGTTCTTTTTTTGCTAGCGCATTCCTAACTATGAAATATAACCATGTGAAATTGAATGTGCACTATCTTTATTGCAATTTTAATATAAATCAAAATAAACAAAATATTTTAGCCTTTTCAGGACTTTGTTCTACTGCTGGAATCCTTTTTTTTGCAACCTCCATCCCAATTATCCGTGGAATGTTTGGGGTTTTATGCTAAAAGCTTTCGATAGTAAGGGGCCAAGTATAAACCATGATATTTGTCGATGGCAAATTGTATCATATTGTGTACGGTCTGTTGGAGTATATAGTGTATACGATAAATTGAAAGACATCGAACAGCATGAAGCATCCCAATTGAAAGAGGAAATTGGGATTGCAACTCTATGTGAAAAAGCCTAACAAATTGGACAACATTCAAATTTCATTTGGCACCTCAAAGTTCCTCGGTATAATGGATGATTGTGTAGTCTTTGGGAATTCACGTCACGTACAACCCCGTGCGGTCAGATATTGGCTTTCAGTTAGTGAGGGTCGGAATATACAAAACAACCCCAAGTGAATCCACGCAGAAAAGTGGGGCTCTCTGCCAGCCATCACTGTTACAATTTGCCTCTAAATTTAGAATTCCATGTTCATGTTTACCAGTTCAGAAGCAAGGCGGACAGGTGGATGTGGTTAAGGTTTGATCTTGCACAAGAATAAAGTATACTAGAAGATTGATAGTATTCCAAAAGTTTTTCTTTCTAAATTCATAAGTAACACACAAGAGTAAATTAAACTCTTATTATTTCCTATAATAAATAAATAAATCAGAATTACCAAAGAAGAAGTAGAATCATTGAAAATTCCGAAAAATTGAAATGTGCTCTAAAACATTTAATATTTTAAGCTGTTAACATATAGTGATGCTGTTTGTTATTTAGGGAAATAGGGAACTTTCTTGTTCAATATTAAATCCCCAGTTTACCGTTAAGGATAGGTCTTTAAACTGAAGATTTAACCATATTACTCCCCTAAAAAGGTAAGATTTTTCAAAAAATTTTGACTTAGGGTTGTATATTAGGGCAGAATCACATTGATATTAAAAAACTCGCTGTAGCCTCGTCGTATTTCGTTAATTCACGCATTTCATTGCAATTTCTACGCAAATTTTCCATTACTGTATTACCTTATCTTATACTCGGTGGCTCTAAAAGTGAAAATAATATAAGAAAGTTGAAGAAATAAAATAAAAATTCGATAAACGGTGAGCAAAAAACTGTAAGAGAAATTAATCGTACAGTTTTTTGCTCACCGTTTATCGCATTTTCGTTTTATTTCTTCAATTTTCTTATATTATTTTCACCTAGTGCCACCGAGTATGAGATAAGGTAATACGGTAATCGAGAATTTGCGTAAGAATTGCAATGAAAATACGTAAATTAACGAAATACGGTGAGGGCTTTGACGGTGACGGTGAGCATTTTACTGTCAATGTGATTCTGCCCTTAAAGTTAAAAGACCTAATACGTTTTGAAAAATTATTTTTAAGAAAATGTTAGGTAATTAGAAATTTGAGACCTTCGTGAATGGAATTGAATTCCAAGTATAAATTCTATATATACCCTGAAAGTAGTTTGGAATTATTTGTTTTAATAAATAAAGTCATTTAGAGGTCACACTTGTGGAAAAAGCATCGAGGCATGTTCACGAATTCGAGTATGGTGCAAAGTTTTTTGCAATAATGTATTATTTTTTTATTTCAAACAAGATTTCAAAAGTTAAGAAATTTCTAAAAAGTTAATATACATTCTCTGGATATTTTTAATGTGTTATAGATAGAGATATAACCTCATTTTATTCATCGATTTTAATAGAATAATTACATATCTTGACTCATTTTTGTAACTGAGATTTATTCATTTATTTATTTTCTTTTTAGAAGCGTAATCAGGTTTTATAAAAACTGAACAGCCTTCTATAAACCTTGTTGCCATGCCGAGTTCCAGCTTTACACCTTTTCTCAGAGAGGAGTTATAGTGGAAAATGTTCTCATTTTGTATGGGGACTGCTGGAATGAGTGGCAGAGGGAAACGTATATATACACGGTTAAAGAGCCTCCCATTACCCATTAAGTTTCTGATTTCTACTTCTTTTTACAGAGGAGTTATAATGGAAAAAGTCATTATTTTATATGAGGGCTACAAGAAGGAGAATAGGGGAGATGAGTTTATTAACATAATTGAAGAGTCTTTGATAAACCTAGGCCCCATGCCAAGTTTCAGCTTTCTCCTTTTTCTCAGAGAAAAGTTATAATGAAAAATGTCCACATTTTGTATGGGGGCTCCTGGAAGGAAGGGTGGAGGAATAGGGTAGTATCCATGGATAAATAGCCTAAGTCATACACTGATCTCATACCGAATTTCATCATAATCGTTTCAGACGATCTTGAGTAATTCGATATCAAAATAGTTATTTTTTCGAAAGGATAAATGCGTTCTTACAAGGACTTCCAGCGAATATCCTCCTGAGTCTCGGCAGTTTTTCATCCTTTGTCATTACCTATAAAATGCGCCTAAAATACATTTTTGCCCATAGTCCTTTAACTTTTTACTGCTCACTTGTACAGTGCAGCGTTTATGAGTATCAATTCACTACTGCACTGATTTAAACCTACCAATCACGCAAAATTTACTAATCACTCAACAGATTGCTCAAAACAACTGAAGATTAATACAATTGAATTTCGAAAAAATGGATTATCGATTCATATCAGTGGTAACATGATAACCTCAGTTCGATAGTATCAACTATCGATTTTAAAAATTTTAAACGATAGCTGGTCTTTTTGTAGCTAATACAAATAAGTGTTAACATTTTCATTCTATTAAGAATGTCACAATAATCACTTTATCTAATGACTCCTACACAGTAGAGAAATTTATGTCCATATTAATGCAAATTCCTTACGCTTGTGTAGAAAAAACTCTTCAATATGGAGATAAATTTTTCTAGTGTGTAGAGGCTATAACAAATACAGATTTATCAATACTATCGATTCGATAGTATCGAAAAGTTATTATTTTACCCCAGGTTTATTACCAGTTTACCAGACAAATATACCGGTTCCAACCAGTTTTGGATAGTATTTACGTTACCGATGAACCAAAGTCATTTAATCGTCTTGATAATTGCGAAAATTATTAGGTCATTGCAATTTTCATAATCAGGATCCTGAGAAAAAAAAGAGGCTATGATTAACTTTTTTACATCATAACTTTAACACTTTTTGGGTGTAAAAATATATCAACATTTTTTAATGTTAATTTTACACCTCTTAACGGTAAAATCAACATGAAAGAAGGGTAACTTTAACCCATAACACACCAAAAAGGGTAATATTAGGTGAGATTCTTAACGATCTCACCTACTATTTACACCGTTTTCGGACCGTTACTGCAGGGTAAAATTAACATTTCCGGAATGTTATTTTAACTTTTTCGGATTTCTCTCAGTGGAGGGTCAGGAGAGTACGAAGCACAATTTAATAGTAAAATATAAATTAGATAATTTAGATAAAAATTCATGAACCAAAATACGTGATGTTAAGTAACATAATTTATGGGAAATGTAAGGATTTCCCTAAATTTTACAATCGTCACAAATCTTTCTTAAAGAGGGATAGTACAATTATCAATTTGTGAAAATTTTCCCTACGAAATGCCATGAAGAAAAGTGCTTATAACTAACTATTATCCGTTAATTCTGTAATTTAAAAATATATCTCATAAATTATTCGTTATTGCTGAGCCCCCCAGGGACTATGATCCTGCTAAGAATAAAATCATATTTCAGTATGAGCTCAGAAAAAGGGAGATAATGGCGTCGGTTCTCTAGGCGGAAATTTTCACTCGTATTGAGACAAAATTCGTTGAGGAAGAGCCAAGATGGAAAGTGAAATTGTGATAAGAGTTGAGGCTTGAAAAAGTCCATAAAAGCACGTTTTCCCCTTCTTCTTGAGATTTCTTTTTTATATTTTTAGACAGGGTTCAAGTGTATGTCTCATAGCCATAGCGGTCTGGGAACCAGTGTTCTTCAAGATCTACTATGAAAAGCTGTGTCCAGGGGCTTATTTTCTTGTTTTCTTATATTTTTTAATTTTCAAATTTTATTGTTTTTCAGGTTTTCATACGGCTAATCTGTGTTTCATTTTAAAGATAATTTCAAATACGTTTGTTTAAAAATTTGACAATGTACTTGGAACAAAATTATTGTTGAAACTGTGTTACAAGATTGCATGACACATGATCTTGATATAACCATCTGTCTGACAGTTATGACATTTTTTCATGCAAATACATCTTCAAAATTAGTATTGAGATCTCCGTGATAACTGAATAGTGAATATTCTTCATTCATTTAATTAGTCAAAAACAGATGCACTACAATTTAGACAAATCATCCAAAGCCAAAGGCAAAGTTCAGAAGACTCACCCTTGTTCGGCCGAGCAGTAGAGCATCCATTTCGCCTTCGGGATTAGGATTTGCAGGACGACCTGTCGCAGTAGCAGGAACTGGTGTGTCTCCGATGGCTGCTCCCGTTGTCATACTTCTTTGGCAGTTTAAGTGATTTTAGTCCCGAAGGTAAATTCTCTTGTTGATTTTTTTTACCCGTGAAAAAGATACGCCTCCAAATCCTTGATATTGTTAACTTGTTTACTTTGTATATGTTTCCTGTCAGCGTTACAAATTCGTCTCTCTTCGTTTTTATCGAGGGGTTGATGTAAAAAAAGAATAACTCCACTTCCAGCCTCAATTCTCTTGCACTCACCAACTTCTTCACACTTTTTACATTGTAAAAAAATATTTATCTTTCTCTCTATCCGGTTTATATATAAAAAATACTTGGTTCATGGAAAAATTCATCATTTTTGTGTTGATTTAGACAAGAGTTCCATAGTATAAGACATTTTCATGATATCGCGCGCACTGAGTCTCCACTTCTGTAAGAAATTTCGCACAACTTTTAATTATTTTCCCTTAAAATCACTGTGGTACATTTACAATGAACTCTCTTGTACTTGGAATAATGATATAAATGTTGTTTGTTGTGTATTTTGAGGAAAATTCACAAAAATTAAGACGCTTCTACGTATCAAAATGCACGCGATGTCTCGCTCAAAACGGAAAAAGCTCTAACTTTTAATGTAAAGAGAAGAATAAAGAAAGTTAATGAAACTGAAGACGAAGAAAGAGTTTGAAAAACGTATGAGGGTGTAATAAGAAATAATTGAAGTACACATGATTTTCTGAATTGTGTTGATTTTCATTATTCTGCTTTTCTTGACAACAAATCTCAATTTAACTATTATTTTCACATACGAAGCATTTTTTTAAAAAAATATTTCAGAATACACGCATACTAAATTCTAAAGAGAGTTAAGTTTACTTCATTTTACTTCTTCATTTTGCTACATATAAAGCCACTTATTCTAGCTGAAGACATATTAATGCGATTTAACTACAATCCTTTCAGAGACACAGCTATTGTGATGCTTAAATATAGTACAATAGCCCAGATTGAACTTATATTTGCAAGGTAGTAGGTCTGAATACCCCTTATGAAAAAGATAAACCACTAAAATCAGATACAACCTTACTCTGATTGGAATGGTTTGCCATTTATTTGTTAAAAATTTGTTAACTCTTTCGTCTCTTTTGGGACTCTGAGTACCCAAAGCAGCATATGAATATTCTGTGAACAATGATGTTTTTTAATTATTCATAACTGATAAAAATAAGATTCTTGTGGATGATTACAAACTATAAGGATGTCCAAATGTAAGATATTTTTTGTAGGACCTCAATTAATTCCTGAGCTTAGATATTTTTGATTAAAAAATGGTGAAATTGGCTTGCAGCATATGCTGCGGTCCGGAAAGAGTTAAAAAAAAGCCTTTATTTGTTAAAAAGATGGAAAAGTTTCGTCGAGTGTAGAAAGGATACTCTTTTGATTCATTTAGTCCCTTTACAAACCTTCATGAAATTCGTCATTTATTTATTTTATATATATAATATTTTACTATTTCTTTTTATATTTATTTTTAAAATTACGAATACCTGTTTCAATTCAAAAATTGAGAAAAACGCATTAGTTTATATCAGCAAAATGAAAGTTGTCAACTTCTACAATTACAACTTATCAACAGTCTATCATAACTCGACTTATGGTGCTATTCCAATGAAAAACTGACCATGGTTTTTTTAGAACATTACCGTTCTCAAGTACTATAAAATAGACAATGACTGTTCCTATATGTCATTTCACGGAAAACAATGTGTAGAGAATAATAATGCTGCTCGCTGAATTTTCACCTCTGAACATTCACGGAAAAACTTATGGAAAACCTGAGAAAACCCGCGGTCGAGGCTAAAGTTGTTAGCTCTCGATCATCCAACTGCATCACGCCACCAAGCTGGCATGACAAGTTACTACTAACTGAATGTCAAATGGCATTGTGGTCGCGTGAAAGCTTGTTCGGAGGGAATATTCGAATTCGGATTTCGGTTGAACTTTTCTTTTGTGTTGGTTTCTGTCATGGCTATTTGGTGATTTTGGAACACGACAAGGACGGCGTAAAATATGAAGTTTTTGTGTAGAGATAAGAACCTTACATCTTGCCAATCATGATAAAGAAAAGGTAGAAAATATTATGAAAGTGAAAACATTAAATTAATCTTGTCGATTTCCCAACCGAAATCCGAATTCGAATATTCCCACCAAGCAAGCTTTCACCCGATCACAACGCCATCTGACATTAATTAAAATAACATGTGGGAACAGTCATGGTCTTTTTAGTACTTGAGAACAGTAATGTGCTAAAAAACATGCTCATTTTTTCATTGGAATAGCACCATTAGTCTACTATATTTATTTGCTATCGATATTATTGAGACAATTAATGAATTTTCGCGGTTTTCGTTCCAATCTAACCGATTTTCAATCAATTGATAGAACTTTTTATTGTCACTTTCAGCCGATAAAGTTTTTAGATCGACGTCCCGCATTGTTTTTGGTCTTTCTATCCTCAATGTCTATCATAATTTCTGAAGAATTTAATTTAATTTTTGTTGTACTTGTAAATTTCTCTTAGAACTTAAAAGTACCTAAGTTTTCTTGATGAAAGATTTGATAAATAGTTTTGAATAACTAGGGGAAATGCTTGTAATTTGGGACAGCTTATAATGTTGGACACTTTGAAGGTAATATTGGACACTGTAAACAAATTAATTAACTATGGAAATTTCTCCCAATATTTAATGAATAATGTGTTCTACCCATATATTTAGCCTTTTTATGAGATATTAACACTAAATTCCTTTAATTTTAAATATGATTTAAAATAAAATTGCTTTGATGATACTTCAGTGTGAACAGTTTTGTGTTTACTTTAATTTAGATGTGGTGAAGTATTTGAAGTACTAATAAATTTTTCTTTCGCTATTCTTAAGTGACATTTTAATTATTCATAAACAAAATATTTAAAAGCACGATAAATTATTTTATAAGCTCCTTAACAACATTCCTGAAAAATAATTAACAAAAACTTCAATTTGTGCTGAAAATGTTATACTTAAAATTTCAGAAATTGTTCTTTATATGCGGTCTGCCCCAGATTACAAGCAGTTCTGCTATTTTTAAATTGGTTTATAATGGCTCCGGCACACTTTTTAGATCAGAAAAATTTCATGAAGTCGAAATTCGAATCCCTGTCTTTCTGACATGCTTTGTATATGTCTATCTCATTCTTTCATACTCTTCTTCTTCTTTTAAACATCACTCCAAATTCAATTTAGCTCAATCAAATTTGGAGTGCGAAATAATGGGATAGACCAGAGGTGTGCCAGAACCGTTGAAACCGAATAAACGTCAAAATAAGTTTGTTCAGGTAGCGTTTTGGCCATTGACGTACAAATCTCATTTGACGTTTGTTCGGTTTTAAACGGTTCTTGCACACCTCTCGGATAGATATATACAAAATGTGTGAAGTACAGGGATTCGAATTTCGACTTGTTGAAATTTTCCTGATCTAAAAGGCGTGAAGGATCAATAAACCTCAAAATCAATTTTATTTTGTTTTTTTTATATGCTGTAGGCCATCTTGTTGCAGATCTTTTTCATAACGATGTCAATTTGCACAATCTAAGAAATTTTAAAAATGTACTATACGTTTTAACTTCATTTTTCTGACAAACTGAATTCCCCTTAAAAGAATCACAACTCCCATAAACTAAAAGAAGCCTATCACTAGCCTGCAGTTACTGCCCTCATTTCAAGTTAGTTTTGAGTTTCACATTCAATAAACAAACCAACAAATTGCATTTAATATTACATGTTATGTTGCTCTAGTAAAAGATATGCACTTCAATTTTTCTCGTGGAAAATCATTTTCTCAGCGTGACACTCGCTTTCCATTACGAACTGAAGAATCTTTCCCATTAGACTTTTATTAAGTAAAATTGCATCCTTGATGAAACTAACTGACAGGAATCAACACAATAGCCGTATAGCTAAATTACAAGATTTTACTCTCAAATCCAATAAATTTGTACTTTCAGCCTATGTTTATTTCATCATTTGCAATTTAAATTCTCTAAAGTTGCTGTGAAACCGTTAAAGCAATTGATATTCAGAGAAGTCTGTCATCTGTTTGAAATCGTGTTACAATTTCCCTCAAGAAAAATTCCTACACATTACCTACTCAATTTCTGAAAGGAATTCCCTCCTGAATCCTGTCAATTTATTTTACTTCTAGAATAAAGTGGAACATTCCAAACAATTTCTCAATTTTATGTTGCTGACACAATATTGATCTGTGATATTGTATATTATATAGAAGTTTTCAATACAATATTTCATTTCATTTTTATGTCTTCAGCAAAAGAATGTTCACAATGTTTATCTGAAACTAGAAATAATATATAATAAATTTTTCAAGTATTTGTTCATATCGATTAATGAAGAATTGCAATTGAATTTTATGAACAATATACCTACTAGAGAAGTTTGCTTAAATAAGAGAATATAAGACAAGAAGTTGTTGTTGTCACTGTGAAAAAGAAGCCATTAGAAGTGTAGGAGTTCAATGTTTATGACACCATAAGTATGTAAACAACAGAATTTTCTGCACGTAATCATATAAATTTTAAACGTTTTCTAAATGAATTCACAGACTACAAGAGCAATTCAGAATAAATAATGTTCCTGAGACTCTTATAATTTAATGGAATTCCTTATTTAATTTAGAAGTTTTGCAGGCATTAGTATTTAATTCATTCGCATAAAAAATAGGCCACACCCCTCTGAGAAGATATGAGTAGTAAGGGGACAGCAGCGTGATGTAAATGTCCTCGGACATTCCATGGACATGTCGTAGGAAGGGGACACCAGCGTGGGAATCAGGCCGATTCCCCCGCCCCCCGCACCCCCGCTACCCTCCCCCTGAACCATGAATCTGATTTTTTGGTTAATAATTTTAATTGAATATGGAGCACGATGATGTTATGGAGAGCACAATGATGTATATAATATACCATAAGTCTGCCGAGGAGCACAATGATGTATATAATATACCATAAGTCTGCCGAGGAGCACAATGATGTATATACCACAAGTCTGCCGTGGAGCACAGTGATGTTGGTACTACATTTGCTGATGAAAACTCTCCGTGGAGCACAGTGATGTACATACTACATTTGCTGATGAAAACTCTCCGTGGAGCACAATGATGTTATTTTTTTAAATGCAATGCACTAGACGGCCATCTTGAACTTTTTGGAACTTTGAACTTTTTGATATTGCGCGCTTTTTGATGGTCATTTTGAATTAACGGAAATTACTTTGGTGGACTTTTTCTCATGTATTTTTTTTTCCCCTATACAAATGTATGTGAAAAGATCTGCCGTCCATGGGAATTGATCACCAGACCTCTCGGTTGCGAGTCCAGCACCTTATCCATTATGCCACTCGTGCCATGATAGAAGGTTTGCCAGAAGTCTTTCCTATGCAGTAAGCGGGATTCTCTCTAGTCTCTGGCTTATGCACTGTCCAAGTGTGGAAAAATGCAAATGCAATTTGAGACCTTTTCGCGCGCTCGAGACCATATGGGAGAGACTATTTATATGAGTCTTTGCGCGACAATTTGATTCCTTCAGAGGAATGAAGCAACATGGAAAAAATGTCTTGCAGTGCGCAATATAATTGTAAAATTGAGTGGAATTTCGCAATATTCACTAATTTTACTGGCGATAAGAACTATCAATAATTTTCATTGGTTATTGAACAGCATGATGTTGATGCCGTCATGCAATTTAAACCATTTTCATTGGATATTGATCAATAGATATTGAAACGTCATTGAGTTGAGATTTGCATGTAAACAGTTTTTTTTCAAAGCATGCAACTTTTGAGCTTGCGTATTTCAATATTGTTTGCAATATTTGTCTTTTTTATTTAAATTGTAACATAAATTACCGAAAAATATCATACTTTTCCACTTACATGATTGTATCTCACATCATTCACATCTCTTGATGATATGATCAAACGATTTTTATGCAATTTGTCTAAAAAAATATTTTTCGTTCAGTGATTTCAGATTAGAAGTGATAAATTTCGTGAAATTGATTGAATTTCAGCTTATTGCAGATGGTGACTGCCATGAAATTTCAAGAATCTTAGTTTCAGATCCTCAATTTTCAAATAAACAAACTGATGATCAAAGATGTTGCTATGCATTTTTATGCAGTTGTGCGGGATTATTCGAAATTTGCACTCCTGTATCATGTATAAAATAAAAGAATTAAAAGATGAATGAAAAAAATGTCAATGTGGGCAAAATTTCTTGTCTTGTGTATGAATCATTTAACTCTCTTGATCGCAAGTGGGGAAAGTATGTAAAAAATGTTAGATTTCTCATAACTTTGTATTACAATGTTCTTTTTCTCTGACATTAGAGAATTTTTACAACATTACAGAACAAAATTATTCAAAGTGAATTATTGATTTGTGTTTTCTCTTATTATAATTTAGCAAATATGAAAAAATCTGTAAATATATGTACAATATTTACCTAAGAATTTGATTATGTGGAGAAATGGCAGCAGAGTAAAATAAAATAGGAACCAACTTTTCATACAAAATTGATTTTTATGAATGAAATGTTGTATACACTTCTATAATTCGGTACCTGGGATGCTGAATTAACTTATGCATTTTTCATTGATGACTCATTATCAAATTTATGTATATTTCTGTGACACATATCACAAAATAGAAGATGAAATCCTCTTTAGTAGAAGATCATTTTTTTTAAGATGACTCTCAGTAGAATAGGCATAAAAAATAAAATTCAAGCGATACTCACTAAAATAAAGTCAAACATTTGCGTTCTTACACTGATAAAATAAATTTAGCTTTGCACTCACTAGCACTTCATCACCGAATACTATTAATTTTAGTTCTTGACCGTAAAGCTTCATCCTCCCTTGAATAAATGTTAACAAAATTTTATTTATTATATTGAAAAACAATTTAAAAAAAGTAACTTCACTTGTTATTTAGAAAAATGTTCTATTTGCCCCTCGCATCCTACCTCTAGACTTTATTCTGAGATATGAACATGACATGACATGTCCAAACATGTTTCATCGTGTATGAAACAAACATTTTGCATACGTTTGCATAATTTTCTCGGGAAATTTCGTCAGTACGATCAAAAGATCCTAAAATATTTTATAGGAATTTGAACATTGGAAAAAAAAGTCTCATTTGTATCCCTGATTTATTGATGAGTGGAAGGCATTTTCTTAGTGAAAAGTGATAAATCACAAAATAACTTATCTGAAAATATGGAGACAAAAGAAAGATCACATCAAGTTCCAAATGTAATGAAGGCAAAGCAGCACTTCAACAAATATAATTCTGATCCTGCTGAGGAACTTCGAAAGGATGAGGAACAACATGCAAGAAATCGACAATAAAATACAACTCCTGAACTACTGAATGCATACACCTACTTTCTAAATCGAACATGTACATTGTTTATCACGATCGGGTTTTCTCCAGAGAATTTTTCACCAGTTGCTAAAATATGTGCCGTAAGCTACTGGGATGGAATTGACGCTGTAGAATTCACCCAAAATACATGGACAACGTTCTGTGCCAATGAACAAACTTTAAGGAAATTATTGGGAGAGGATGCTGGAAAGGATGATGCCAACATGAAACTGGAGTTGCTGAATATTCAACTTGACAACTCCGTGAACATTCATAGTTACTGTGCTGTGGAAAATTCTGAACTACTTATTCTCAGCCAAAATAATGGAATTGATCGTTTATCTCTAAATATTGCAGAATTTGAGAAATTAATGTTACTTTCTGAATTTATAAATGCAACTTTGATTTACAATAGTTCTGTACAGTGGTATGTACAAGAATATTTTGAGAGATAGAGCAATGTTTGTAAATCTTTAGGTGTGCAAAGATTGGAAAATTCTAATTTTTCAAACAGCAATACTTTTGATCCACCAATCAATTACTTTCGCTTGTTTCATGAAATCCCTTTTGTAGCAAGTAAGCCAAATATTTCTTAAAGTGTAGCACGTGTATAAAAATCATATGCTGTCAAATAAAAAAATATGAGAAGACATAAATATCTGTTGTTTTAATCTTGTACATTTGGAACCTGAAACCTCTTAAGTTAAGAAGAATGAAGAAAAGCTGGAAGACCAATTACATAAAGTTATGCATTATGCATTTAACTATACGAACATTTTATTTTCATCTCATCATATTTGTTATGGGAGATATTTGCTATTTAAGATCAATTCTTTCTACATCACAAAATGTTTCATCTATGCATCAAGAAAAATGTTTCAGTTACGATAATGTTTCAATGATGCATCATGAAAAAATCAATATGCAAATGCATCATACATCAGTGAAAAAAACAAAACTGAAATTTTTAGCAACACAAAAAAATCTTCAAACTGAGATCACAACTTTTTTTATAATCTTGCGATTTTTTTCTTGCAACCAAATACTTTCTTCATGTGAAAAAATTCTTCAAAGTGATGTCTGCATTTTTTTTTCTCAACATCTTTTGAGTCTTTTGCCCTAGACACACTTACGACTTAAGCCGAGAGACGACTTAGTGGAAAATGATGGAAATTATGTCGAGTATAATAACGCTAAGCCGTCTCTCGGCTAATCCTCAGGTCTGTCAAGGCCCTTTTTTACTTCGCAGCAAAATATTTTATTAAATTTTTTTTATCAGTATGGTTTTATTTTATAGCACAATCAAAATTGATTGTATCGAATTTCTTTATCAAAATCTACTCGATTGCCTGCAACTACTTTTAAACAATATAAAACTCATTTAATTGTTTTACAATTAATTTTATTTAAAAGTTAATCAGTTGTGGTTTTCCATTACATAAAATATTTATCTTGAGACTCTTTTACGAAAAATATATTCTCGTAGTTTCGACGTATGGCTCTCGGCATATAGGACAATGCCTTGTTTTTGAAGCACATCCTTGACATGCAGCAACGTGTCCACATGGAATGAAGACAGTATCGTAGTCATTGGTGTAGCACATTTTGCAGATTTTATCTGGATGTTGTACAATATCGTATTCACCTTCTCCAGGATCCAGAATTTGATCGCCATAGAATATCTCGAACAAATTTTCAAGAGTATTTTCGTCATTGGTGTTAAAGAATTTTACCAACAATTGTTTTTTCTCAAAAATAGTTATGCCTTTTCCGCTTTTCATCTTTCTCAAAATTTTCTCCAGTACACCACGACGTAAAATCTCATTGTTGTTTTCATGAATCAGTTCGATCATTTGGGCAATTGACTTTTTATGCAAAATGAGGTGCACCAAATCAGACTCTGATTTATTTTTTGCCAAAGCTTCGGCTAATTGTCTCAAGCTGTACGTACTCATGGCGATGAAGATTTCTTCTGATTCCTTTTTTAAGATGCATCATGTTAAATAAATATGAAATGTTTTTTTTGTGATGAATAATTTTCAACGAAAGAGAAAAAGAAAGGGAGGGGGGGCCGTGCCCAAACACTGCAAAACACTCTAAATTGATACTTTTAACTTTTTATTGCAAATGATATAGAAAATTATACATCATTATTATAATTGTCAGATGAATGTACATGTTCCAAAGCAGGTTTCCTCGAATAATACAACGTGTGTTCCTCAAAATCAGATAAAAAATCTTCTGCAGGTACTTGATCTCCTTCTGAATCAGTCATATATTCTACAAGGTAAAGGGTTTTCTCCTGTTTTTCAAAGTATTTTTCTGTAAGTTTATCTTTTCTTTTACACATGAGTTGATCTTCAACTTTTTTGTTAGACTCCTCTACCTCACTCCTTTGAAAATTTCTGTAACTTCTCAGAAACTATATCACGTTTCAATTTATTTAAATTTTCTTCTATCCAAGATGGTGACTCATCTAAATGTGGTCTTTTTCGCGTAAATCTTTCCAAAATCTTCTCAGCTTCTTCTTTTGTAGGATTATGATTTACCAAAAACTGCGAAATAGTTTACATCAAATATAATTCTAATGCATTTTTTTTTATTAAAAAATATGGAACTCACCATTTTGTTGTGTATCAGCTGAGATGAAATATGTACTCTCCGTGGATTAGCCTGATCTAACTGTTGTAAAACAAACTTATTAGTTTGACTGACGATTGTAGAATAACAATAATTTTACACACTTGGTTGAAATATACTGTTCAAGTTATGTATCAGTTATAAAATTATCCAATAATGGAAAATTGAAATATGATTTTTCACACGTGCAATGAAAAATGTCTCATAAAAATTTCAAAATTGTGCAATATTTTACCGGAAAAACACCATACGCAATAAAAAGATGAAATTTGAGATTTTCCTTCTTTGTGTGCACTAGGACATGTTTCGAACAAGTCTTGATGGCACTAGTAAAATACACTTACACTATCGCAACTTTTCTTGGAAAAAAACCATTCTCACTTGAAATATGATCCTGTGCACACGTGCAAATAGGAATATCTGATAAAAATGTACAGTTGCGAAATGATTTCCTGGAAAAGCATCATTTGCGAAAAATGAAATTGGAGATTTTTCCTTTTGCATGGACATGTTTCACACCTGTTCTGTGGAGTCCAGGAAAAATCGGTTTTTTAGTGCACACGATATTCGTGATCTGTGAGTGTCAAAAACGTGTAGATCCAAAATTCGGGCCCGATCTGACTAGGTCGCATTTCAGCTCGGACAAAATGCACATACCAATTGTACAGGACACCCACGCCCCCCCCCCCCCACACCTCTACACCCCCCCCCCTCCCATCCCGGAATACGATGACGTCATATTTAACTTTTGTAAAGGAAAATCTCCAATTTCATTTTTCGCAAATGATGTTTTTCCAGGAAATCATTTCGCACTTTTACATTTTATTCAAATATTCCTATTTGCACGTGTGCAGAGGATCATATTTCAAGTAGGAATGGTTTTTTTTCCAAGAAAAGTTGCGATCGTGTAAGTGTATTTTACTAGTACCATCACGACTTGTTCGAAACATGTCCTAGTGCCCACAAAGAAGGAAAAATCTCAAATTTCATCTTTTTATTGCGTATGGTGTTTTTCCAGTAAAATATTGCACAATTTTGAAATTTTTATAAGACATTTTTCATTGCACGTGTGAAAAATGATATTTCAATTTCCCATTATTGGATAATTTTAAAACTGATACATAACTTGAACAGTATATTTCAGCCAAGTATGTAAAATTATTGTTATTCTACAATCGTCAGTCAAATCAATAAGTTTGTTTTACGACAGTTAGATCAGACTAATCCACGGAGAATACATATTTCATCTCAACTGATACACAACAAAATGGTGAGTTCCATATTTTTTAATAAAAAATGCATTAGAATTATATTTGACTTAAACTATTTTGCAGTTTTTGATAAATCATAATCCTACAAAAGAAGAAGCTGAGAAAATTTTGGAAAGATTTACGCGAAAAAGACCACATTCAGATGAGTCACCATCTTGAATAGAAGAAATTTTAAATAAATTGAAATGTGATGTAGCTTCTGAGAAGTTACAGAAAATTCAAAGCAGTGAGGTAGAGGAGTCTAACAAAAAGTTGAAGATCAACTCATGTGTAAAAGAAAAGATAAACTTACAGAAAAATACTTTGAAAAACAGGAGAAAAACCTTTACCTTGTAGAATATGTGGCTGATTCAGAAGGAGATCAAGTACCTGCAGAAGATTTTTTATCTGATTTTGAGGAACAAACGTTGTATTATTCGAGGAAACCTGCTTTGGAACATGTACATTCATTTGACAATTCTAATAATGATGTATAATTTTCTATATCATTTGCAATAAAAAGTTAAAAGTATCAATTTAGAGTATATTTCACTTAATCCGTTTTAGGGCACGCCCCCCCTCAAAAGCCTCCCCCCCCCCTTCCTTTTCTTTCTTTCGTTGAAAATTATTCACCACAAAAACATTTCATATTTATTTAACATGATGCATCTTAAAAAAATCAATCAGAAGAAATCTACATCGCCATGAGTACGTACAGCTTGAGACAATTAGCCGAAGCTTTGGCAAAAGATAAATCAGAGTCTGATTTGGTGCACCTCATTTTGCATAAAAAGTCAATTGCCCAAATGATCGAACTGATTCATGAAAACAACAATGAGATTTTACGTCGTGGTGTAGTGGAGAAAATTTTGAGAAAGATGAAAAGCGGAAAAGGCATAACTATTTTTGAGAAAAAGCAATTGTTGGCAAAATTCTTTAACAACAATGACGAAGATACTCTTGAAAATTTGTTCGAGATATTCTTTGGCGATCAAATTCTGGATTCTGGAGAAGGTGAATACGATATTGTACAACACCCAGATAAAATCTGCAAAATGTGCTACACCAGTGAGTACGATACTGCCTTCATTCCATGTGGTCACGTTGCTGCATGTCAAGGATGTGCTTCAAAAACAGGGCATTGTCCTATATGCCGAAAGCCATACGTCGAAACTACGAGAATATATTTTTCGTAAAAGAGTGTCAAGATAAATATTTTATGTAATGGAAAACCACAACTGATTAACTTTTAAATAAAATTGATTGTAAAACAATTAAATGAGTTTTAAATTGTTTAAAAGTAGTTGCATGCAATCGAGTAGATTTTGATAAATAAATTCGATACAAACAATTTTGATTGTGCTATAAAATGAAACCATACTGATAAAAAAAATATTTTGCTGCGAAGTAAAAAAGAACTCAAAAGATGTTGAGAAAAAATTGCAGACATCACTTTGAAGAATGTTTTTTTCACATGAAGAAAGTATTTTGTTGCAATAAAAAAAATCGCAAGATTATAAAAAAAAGTTGTGATCTCAGTTTGAAGATTTTTTTTGTGTTGCTAAAAATTTCAGTTTTGTTTTTTTCACTGATGTATGATGCATTTGCATATTGATTTTTTCATGATGCAACATTGAAACATTATCGTAACTGAAACATTTTTTTATGTATAGATGAAACATTTTGTGATGTAGGAAGAATTAATCTTAAATAGCAAATATCTCACATAGCAAATATGTTGAGATGAAAAAAATGTTCGTATAGTTAAATGCATAATGCATAACTTTATGTAATTGGTCTTCCAGCTTTTCCTCATTCTTCTTAACTTAAGAGGTTTCAGGTTCCAAATGTACAAGATTAAAACAATTTACATTCACGTTTTCTCATCATTTTTTATTTGACATCATTTGATTTTTATACACATGTTACATTATAAAAAATATTTGGCTTACTTTCTACAAAAGGGATTTCATGAAACAGGCGAAAGTAATTGATTGGTGGATCAAAAGTATTGTTGCTTGAGAAATTAAAATTTTCCAATCTTTGCACACCTAAAGATTTACAAACATTGCTGTATCTCTCAAAATATTCTTGTACATACCACTGTACAGAATTATTGTAAATCAAAGTTGCATTTATAAATTCTGAAAGTAACATTAATTTCTCAAATTCTGCAATATTTAGAGACAAACGATCATTTCCATTATTTTGGCTGAGAATAAGTAGTTCAGAATTTTCCACAGCACAGTGACTACTAATGTTCACGCAGTTGTCAAGTTGAATGTTCAGCAACTCCAGTTTCATGTTGGCATCATCTTTTCCAGCATCCTCTCCCAATAATTTCCTTAAAGTTTGTTCGTTGGCACAGAACGTTGTCCATGTATTTTGGGTGAATTCTACAGCGTCAATTCCATCCCAGTAGCTTACGGCACAAATTTTAGCAACTGGTGAAAAATTGTCTGGAGAAAACCCGATCGTGGTAAACAATGTGCATGTTCGATTTAGAAAGTAGGTGTATGCATTCAGTAGCTCAGGAGTTGTATTTTGTTGTCGATTTCTTGCATATTTTTCCTCATCCTTTCGAAGTTCCTCAGCAGGATCAGGATTATATTTGTAGAAGTGCTGCTTTGCCTTCATTACACTTGAAACTTGATGTGATCTTTCTTGTGCCTCCATATTTGCAGATAAGTTATTTTGTGATTTATCACTTTTCACTAAGAAAATGCCTTCCACTCACCAATAAATCAGGGATACAAATGAGACTTTTTTTTCCAATGTTCAAATTCCTATAAAATATTTTAGGATCTTTTGATCGTACAGACGAAATTTCCAGAGAAAATTATGCAAACGTATGCAAAATGTTTGTTTCATACACGTTGAAACATGTTTGGACATGTCATGTTCATATCTCAGAACAAAGTCTAGAGGTTGGATGCGAGGGGCAAATAGAACATTTTTCTAAATAACAAGTGAAGTTGCTTTTTTTTAAAAATTGTTTTTCAATGTAATAAATTAAATTTTGTTAACATTTATTCAGGGATGGGGGAGGATGAAGCTTTAGGGTCAAGAACTAAAATTAATAGTATTCAGTGATGAAGTGCTAGTGAGTGCAAAGCTAAATTTCTTTAACAGTGTAAGAACGCAAATCATTGACTTTATTTTAGTGAGTATCGCTTGAATTTTATTTTTTATGCCTATTCTACTGAGAGTCATCTTAAAAAAAATTGTTCTTCTATAAAAGAAAGAGGATTTCATCTTGTATTTTGAGATATGTCAAACAGAAATAGACATAAATTTGATAATGAGTCATCAATGAAAAATGCATAAGTTAATTTAGCATCCCAGGTACCGAATTATAGAAGTGTATACAACATTTCATTCATAAAAATCAATTTTATATGAAAAGTCGGTTCCTATTTTATTTCACTCTGCTGCCATTTCTCCACATAATAGAATTCTTAGAAAATATTGTACATATATTTAAAGCTTTTTTCATATTTGTTAAATTATAATAAAAGAAAACACAAATCAATAATTCACTTTGAATAATTTTGTTCTGTAATGTTGTAAAAATTCTCTAATGTCAGAGAAAAAGAACATTGTAATACAAAGTTATGAGAAATCTAACACTTTTTCCATTCTTTTCTCACTTGCGATCAAGAGAGTTAAATGATTCATACACAAGACATGAAATTTTGCACTCACTGACATTTTTTCATTCATCTTTTAATTCTTTTATTTTATGCATGCTACAAGAGATCATATTTTGAATAATCTCACAATCGTATAGAAATGCATTGCAACATCTTTGATCATCAGTTTGTTTATTTGAAAATTGGGGATCTGAAACCCAGATTCTTGAAATTTCATGGCAGTCACCATCTGCAATAAGCAGAAATTCAATATATTTCACGAAATTTATCACTTCTTATCTGAAATCACTGAATGAAAAAAAATTTTTTTTTTAGACAAATTGCATAAAGATCGTTTGATCATATCATCAAGAGATGTGAATAATGTGAGATACAATCATGTAAGTGGAAAAAGTATGATATTTTTCGGTAATTTATGTTACAATTTAAATAAAAAAGACAAATATTGCAAACAATACGCAAGCTCAAGTTGCACGCTTTAAAAAAAAACTGTTTACATGCAAATCTCAACTCAATGACGTTTCAATATCTATTGATCAATATCCAATGAAAATTGTTTAAATTGCATGACGGCATCAACATCATGCTGTTCAATAACCAATGAAAATTATTGATAGTTCTTATCGCCAGTAAAATTAGTGAATATTGCGAAATTCCACTCAATTTGACAATTATCTTGCGCACTGCAAGACATTTTTTCCATGTTGCTTCATTCATCTGAAGGAATCAAATTGTCGCGCAAAGACTCATACAAATAGTATCTCCCATATGGTCTCGAGCGCGCGAAAAGGTCTCATATTGCATTTGCATTTTTCCACACTTGGACAGAGTGCAGAGGAAAAAGATTATGAATCTCACCTAAAATTTCATTCACTGTATACGACAGTGAAAAACCACAATTTGCAATTCTTCTGAGGAGTTGAATGATCTAAGATTTTCAAAATATTGTAATATTCCACTTATCAATTAAATAACTGCATTGCACACACAAGACATTTCCCCGTGTTGCTTCCCTCGTCTCAAAGAATCAAATTCTCGCGCTCAGCGTACTCTTTCCCATATGCTCTCGAGTGCGCGAAAAGGTCTCATATTGCATTTGCATTTTTCCACACTTGGACAGTGCATATAGATCAGAGACTATAGAGAATCCTGCTTACTGCATAGGAAAGACTTCTGGCAAACCTTCTATCATGCCTCGAGTGGCATAATGGATAAGGTGCTGGACTCGCAGCCGAGAGGTCTGGTGATCAATTCCCATGGATGGCAGATCTTTTCACATACAATTGTATAGGGAGA
Organism: Phlebotomus papatasi; assembly: GCF_024763615.1. NCBI lineage: Eukaryota > Metazoa > Arthropoda > Insecta > Diptera > Psychodidae > Phlebotomus > Phlebotomus papatasi. The sequence goes on from NC_077224.1 coordinate 49,109,743, forward strand.
AAAAAAAATTACATGAGATTAGAGTCCACTAGTAATTTCCGTTAATTCAAATATTCAAAATGACCATCAAAAAGCGCGCAATATCAAAAAGTTCAAAGTTCCCAAAAAGTTCAAGATGGCCGTCTAGTGCATTGCATTTAAAAAAATAACATCATTGTGCTCCACGGAGAGTTTTCATCAGCAAATGTAGTATGTACATCACTGTGCTCCACGGAGAGTTTTCATCAGCAAATGTAGTATGTACATCACTGTGCTCCACGGAGAGTTTTCATCAACAAATGTAGTATGTACATCACTGTGCTCCACGGCAGACTTGTGGTATATACATCATTGTGCTCCTCGGCAGACTTATGGTATATTATATACACCATTGTGCTCTCCATAACATCATCGTGCTCCATATTCAATTAAAATTATTAACCAAAAAATCAGATTCATGGTTCAGGGGGGAGGATAGCGGGGGTGCGGGGGGGGGCGGAGAATCGGCCTGATTCCCACGCTGATGTCCCCTTCCTACGACATGTCCATGGAATGTCCGAGGACATTTACATCACGCTGCTGTCCCCTTACTACTCATAAGTATTTTAAAATCTTTAAAGTTGATTATCTCGAATAGTACGGGATAGAGGGGTCTCAAACTGTGCACCCATTTAGAGCCCCCCTGAGGATAGATTTGTGCAAAATTTCAATTGAAAATAAGCAAAATTGAATGAGAATTTCATAAGTATTTTAAAATCTTTAAAGTTAATTATCTTGAATAGTATGGGATAGAGGGGTCTCAAATTATGCACCCATTTAGAGCCCCCTGAGGAGAGATTTGTGCAAAATTTCAATTGAAAATAAGCAAAATTGAATGAGAATTTCATAAGTGTTTGAAAATCTTTAAAGTTGATTATCTCGAATAGTACGGGATAGAGGGGTCTCAAACTGTGCACCCATTCAAAGCCCCCCTGAGGATAGATTTGTGCAAAATTTCAATTGAAAATAAGCAAAATTGAATGAGAATTTCATAAGTGTTTGAAAATCTTTAAAGTTGATTATCTCGAATAGTACGGGATAGAGGGGTCTCAAACTGTGCACCCATTCAAAGCCCCCCTGAGGATAGATTTGTGCAAAATTTCAATTGAAAATAAGCAAAATTGAATGAGAATTTCATAAATGTTTAAAAATCTTTAAAGTTAATTATCTTGAATAGTATGGGATAGAGGGGTCTCAAATTATGCACCCATTTAGAGCCCCCTGAGGCTAGATTTGTGCAAAATTTCAATTGAAAATAAGCAAAATTGAATGAGAATTTCATAAGTATTTTAAAATATTTAAAGTTGATTATCTCGAATAGTACGGGATAGAGGGGTCTCAAACTATGCATCCATTTAGAGCCCCACTGGGGATAGATTGGTGGAAAATTTCAATTGAAAATAAGCAAAATTGAATGAGAATTTCATAAGTATTTTAAAATCTTTAAAGTTGATTATCTCGAATAGTACGGGATAGAGGGGTCTCAAACTATGCGTCCATTTAGAGCCCCCCTGAGGCTAGATTTGTGCAAAATTTCAATTGAAAATAAGCAAAATTGAATGAGAATTTCATAAGTGTTTGAAAATCTTTAAAGTTGATTATCTCGAGTAGTATGGGATAGAGGGGTCTCAAACTATGCACCCATTTAGAGCCCCCCTGAGGCTAGATTTGTGCAAAATTTCAATTGAAAATAAGAAAAATTGAATGAGAATTTCATAAGTGTTTGAAAATCTTTAAAGTTGATTATCTCGAATAGTACGGGATAGAGGGGTCTCAAACTGTGCACCCATTCAAAGCCCCCCTGAGGATAGATTTGTGCAAAATTTCAATTGAAAATAAGCAAAATTGAATGAGAATTTCATAAATGTTTAAAAATCTTTAAAGTTAATTATCTTGAATAGTATGGGATAGAGGGGTCTCAAATTATGCACCCATTTAGAGCCCCCTGAGGAGAGATTTGTGCAAAATTTCAATTGAAAATAAGCAAAATTGAATGAGAATTTCATAAGTGT